>NC_056745.1:739611402-739671402 GCF_019279795.1 Protopterus annectens | reverse complement strand
TAGCTTTCCTTGCGTTTACAACATTGTGCTCCCATGGAGTTTCTCCACTGACACGGCTACTAACTATGTAGACTGCAGGCTGTCAGTATGGTGAATATGCAAATTAGGTACAAACTCATTGTAATGCAGAATCCCCAAAAAGAGTAACCCTGTAGGGGATGCTCACTTCATGCAGGCACTTCTACAGTGTTTTTGTTTTCAATGGATGTCAATAGTGAGCAATGACATCAGGGGGTGTCAGGTTACACTTTCAAAGTTGTATAGGTTGGTCTGTGGAGGGTGAAGGGCATGTAAGCTATGCACAAATCTCGGGTCATATGCCATCCTTGGAATTTGATTGTAAAATGTGTCATCTCTGTCCATTTTGAATAAATTGCGTACATTTTTTAATGTCCTCATTTGCATGATGGTAAAGGAATGAATAAATGTCAGCTTTTGCTGTACTTGTCTTATAAGTAATCTTGTGGCACCTTGTGTATATGTAGGACTAGAGTGTAGAAGGTTCTCAGTTTGAGTACAGGGTGAGCAAACTTTCCATTTTATACTGAATGTTTGCACAATATCACAGGAACGGAGGAAAGCAATTACAATTTTGCCATGTATGCTTTATGAAAAACTGTGTGGGGGTGTGCCAAACGCAATGATGAACAAGCAGAAGGTGTGTTATAGATGCTAATTACAGTATAAGCAGGTGAACTCCATTTTCATGAACCAATCAAACATGGTGTAGCTATTCTACATGCTATAAAGCATCCATGTAACCTCCATTCTTGTTTTCCTAAATACTTCAATACCACTGGAGTACAGACCAGGACAATTTTATCCAACACAATGCTAGGAGCTGCTGCTGCAGCTATTCAACATCTGCATGTGCTAGAGACTGAAGTCATTGCAGCTGGTGCTGATGAAAATAGGCCTGGGCTAAGAAGGAGAAAAGTGCTCAGGCCCAGGGTAACTTATCAGAAGCTACATGACCTGGAGATTGTGGAGAGCTACAGGATGGACAGACACCTTACAAGAACTCTGTGAGCTCTGCTGTCCTCATCTCAGAGGCAGAACCAATTGAGGGGAAGCTATCCCAGTAGAAACTAAGGTATCTGTAGCCCTTAGAATATTAGCTATAGGTACTTTTCAAAGACCATATGGGGACATGATGGGTGGGTCACAAGCATCAGCATCCAGGATCCTCCACCAGTTCTTGGATACTATGCTCATATGTGCCAGTGAGCACATATGTTTTCCCCGTAGTTCTGAGGGGAGGGCTAGCAATATGCAACAATTCTACCCTGTAATGTTCTACTCTATAGTACTTGGTGCCATATATATTGTTCTCATGTACACATCAAGGCACCACCTGGTGGGCAGGGTAGAATCTACATGATCCACAAGGAATACCCCTCCATCAACTGCCAAGTCACGTGCAATGTCCAGGAAATAATCTTGAATGTGTATGCTGACAAACCTGGCAATTATCATGACTCCCATATCTCACACACCACAGTTGTATCAGATATTTGCTAGGGGCGACATCCCACTGTCATTTACTGGGGGGTGCTGGCTATGTACTGGAACCATGGATGATGACCCCCTATCAGAAGTGCACACACACATCCATGGAAGAATACCATAATGAGGCACATGCCCAAGCCAGAAGCATCATAGAGCGTGTGTTTGGAATGTTGAAATCATGGTTCTGGTGTTTATATATAGCTGGCGAAGCCCTGCAGTATAATCCTGAGACATCCACAAGTCTTCACAGTATATGCAATGCTACACAATCTGATCTTGTGGAAACAGCTGCAGCATGATCAGTTAGGGGATGGGACAACCATCCCCCCACCTAGGTCACCACAGCCACAGTCAGAGGAGGGCTCGTAGGAGGGCTCAGAGGAGGAACCACCAGCTGCTGTGCCTGCAGGCAGACATAGGAGTGATCAGTATGCCTTTGCTTTGGCTAAAAGACAATTCATAGCACATTCACTGACCACCTAGGTGCCTAATACCTTTCTCCTACTTGCACACATAGTAAAATTGATGCCAGTAAACTCACACAACCTGTACCTCCCCATGCACTGTCTCTGTACTCTTTGCATCAAACAGTCTCAGCCCTGAACTCAAAATGTGTCCACTGCTGCATTTACAAGGTAAGTCCTGAACCTAGAGTGTCATTTTGAATGATATTATGGCATATCCCAGTATTTAGTAGGTTGTAACAGTAATAGTGCCATGGATTTGTACAACAAGTACTTTAACATGTGACAGCAGGGAGACCTTTGCTTTACTCATATGTGTCCATTAGTAAGTACTTGGCCTCAGGGGTCGAAGATTCACACAGTCCTACCTCTGCAGTATACTGATGCTCACTACATGGCCTTATTTTTGCAACATACCTTTGTACTGGAAAATCCTTAAAGAGAGAAGTTAGGCAATACTGATACACACTGCAGTTTCTAACTTCACAAACCTTCCCAAGATCAAACAACAGGCAGGAAGCAGAACAAGGAGAGTTACAAGAGCATCATATCCTTGTTTGTGACATAGCAGAATCAGCTTTGCTTACCCACAAAAGTACAGGGTATGCTTGTTTGTAACATAACAGTACATGAACTCCCCCCAAGAGCAGTGTAACCTTGCTTGTGCCATAAGAGTAACTCAGCAATGGTCCCCCCAAATGAACAGTATATGGCTCTTTGTGCCATCTAACCTGGCCTTCACTTGCTGGCAAATGCATATCATATAATTCCCATTTATTATTTGCACACATTTTAAGGCTAATGATATTGAATGCCTTACACATCTGAATTACTCACAATACTGCTCAGATAACTGATGAAGTATCAAGAAACACAGAAAAGTAAGACAAACATGTATATCTGACAACAGAACCCTAACAGGGTGTGTGATCAGTAAGTGCACTACATCTAAATATAATAGAGGGTTAAAAGTACAAGTCATAGCTGAAGATCTCATTGCAGTGTACATTCTGATGCATTTGTTTGTGTGAGCAATGACTTCAGTTCTTTGTTGCAAAGCTGTTTGTGCGGCAAAGAGGGTCAAGGCATCCACCCTGTTTTCTGAATCTGCAGTGGTGTGAGAGTTCAAATCCTGAACTATGTAGAAATATCTGATGTGGAGCATCATATTGTAGTGTGTATGTCATACCTTGCTGTTGTTCAGTTCAAGTATGACTCCCTTTCCATTTATTTTCCTAGTTTTCTTTTTTTTTCACCACTGTTTTCACGATGCCCTGCATAGCACAGACAAAGTAAAGACTGCAGATTTGGCTGTCCTTATGTGGTTTGCGAGAGGTATGGCACTGGACCACCTAGGAAGCAGACATAGAAACTGGATACATTTAATAAATGCTTTTGGCCAGCATGAAAACCAGGCATGGAGTAATTATCACATATTAGCAATGCGACTCACATTTGCACACTGCTTACCTATGCACAAACAGCTGTATCTTGCATACACGTACACTTAGTTAACTATAGTGCACATCTGCTGTCCAATGCACATCTTTCAACTGTATAGATATTTGTAGAATGTCTTGAGTTTGGCATCACAGTTTTGCTCTGATCCTCATAAACAGTTTCTTTTCTGGCAAATATTTTGAAAATACTTGACTATTTAAGCCAGAAAACAATGACAAACATTTGGATTTCAAAACTCCTACCCTGTCGACAATTCACATTAGTGCAAAACATGCTATTCTATCAAATGTATAAGTTTGTAAGAGCAGTATGCAAAACCTGTCCCTATGTTTGGCCCTTTTTTAACCCAATATGTATGGCTTTGTCCAGATTTTGATGCTACAAAAGGTTGAGAGGTATGGCCCAATATGGTATGGAAATGTATATATGATGCTGTCTGATTTCAGTCCATGTGTTGGCCACATACCCACAAGCATTACAACTCTAGAGTCTCAGTTTATTTTTTTCTAGACATATATCAACAATAAAACAAAGTGTAATTTATAATGTTGTGTGCTCCCTCGTGGACAGTACCAGTTGATGGTGCTCACAACCTTGCTCTGCTAAACTCAAACATCCAAATATGCTCAACAATGGTACTTGTGTTGTTATACAGCTAGGCTTCTATGCAGCCTAGTGTTGTTAGGCTATTAGCCTCACATGATGCTATGAATCTATGTGCCTATGCAGGCCTCCCAAGGTGTTGTCCCCCACAGGCCCTGTTAATGTTATCTACTATAAGTCCACCTGCACTCCTGTATACATCAGACTTGTTCTGTGATGCATGCATTAATTACTCTATTTTGTAGTGTCTGCACTTAGGTAAGGGTTCTGTACTCACTGCAGTTGACTGCATCTGTATTCAGCAGACTAGAAGTGCTATCCTGCAGTTATGTCGTCAATGGTATGGCTTGAATTTTTTTGGATAGCTGCTCATCCTTACACAGTCATTCCTTAATGGCCTTCCAAGCTGTTGTCCCCTACAAGGTCTGCTGATGTAATCTACTATAAGTCCACCTGCACTCCTGTGTAAGTCACATTTGTTCAGTGGTGCATACATTAAGTACTATGTTCTGTATTCTGTGCACTTAGATAAGTAAACACGTGATACTCAAAGGCTAGATTACTATCTATGTGTGTCCCTAAGTCTCTGACTACTGGGTCAACTCTAAGGGGAATGCTGTCAATATGATAGTTACCAGGGATGGATGACTTCCCAAAGGATGCTATTATGTATTCCTTGGCATTTAGTTTTAGTCCATGGCTCTAACATCAGTTGTTTGTCTGTGTCAGGCCTTGACTTCTGAGAAGTAAATGCCAAAAAGGAGTGGTCCAAGAACTGATCCCTGTGGGACTCCACTTGTGACTGACCTCTTTGTAGAGGTGGACTCCCCCTTCTAACTTCCCAGGTCCTGTCTGTGAGCCAGTTGTCTATCCACCGGGTGACATACGGGTTTGTAGCCAACCTCCTGAGTTTGTCAACAATGCCTGAGTGGGGTATTGTGTCAAATGCCTTGGCCAGGTCAAGATAAGCAGTGTGAATGATTTTACCCTCATCCATTGTTTTGGTGACCTTCTCAAAGAAGTCCACTAGGTTGAGTACGAATGATCTGCCCTTGACGAAACCAAATTGGATTGGGTCCAGCATCTGGAGGTTTACTGTTTCTCTATTGATCATCCCCATGATGATTCTTTCCGTGGCTTTACATATAAGACCAGTGAGACATATCGGTCTGTAGTTTCCAGGATCTGTAGATAGCCCACCTTTGTGCAGAGAGATGACTGTTGCCTTTCTCCATTCATGAGTCATGAAGCCTGTTTGGAGACTACAGTTAAATAGTAATTCCAGTGGCCCTGATAGGTCATGTTTCACACTATTTTGAAGGCATTCTGGGATATTGTCTCTGGGCCCATTGATGCAGTGTTCTTGGTCTTAGAGAGAGAGCATTAAGGACCTGTTCCCTAGTGATAATAGAGAGAATTATATTTGATGATATTTCCTGAGAGAAGGTTGAGGGGGAGAGAAGGGTAAAGGTGGAGCTGAATTTATCAGCCAGGAGGTATGCTATATCTTCTGGCTCAGTATAGGTGGCTTTGATTACAATGAGCTCTGCACACAATTGTGTATTGCCTTTGATACTGATGATCAAACAGTGGCCTAGATGTCAGGCATACATCACATCATGTGATACAGGACAGAGTAAAATTGACGTGTTTTAATCTGTACACATATATCATGGCATGGTTTGCAGGCTCTGTGTTAGCTTGATGAGAAAGACCTGTGGGCTGTCCTGCATATGTATGTTTATGGTGAGCTGCATGCAGCAGAGAGCATGATACTGCATTGTTCTGATGAGATTATACTACAGTGCTGTCATGCAGTCCAGAGATCTGAATGGGATGGCCTGACTTATTATGTGCACCATTCATTTGTACGGTATAATTATTACAGAGAACAGTTAGAAAGTAATGAGACACCTTGCAGTAATTGACTTTACAACCCTTACAAGAGGATACACTATACAGTAGTGCAACTATGATGCTATCCATCGTACAACTTGGAAAGGCAAATACAATTTGCAGGTACAATTAACATTTATACAACACAAATGTAGATATACTAAGCAATAATGTAGCTAAGTACATGTGCACCAGACACAAAGCTTTAGTTTCCCTGAATCCAAAACAGAAAAATCTAGGATATGGCACAGTTATCATCACTTGCACAGAGTGTTGCTGGAGGGTGAGGGCAGGAGGCCTGGCTGACAACAAAGGTTGTTGAGTGCATGTGTGTAAGAATGGGGAAGCAGACATGCTGAATCATTTAACTGTTATGTGTGTCTCTGTAGGAGTCCTCCATGTGAAAGTGGTGTGTGACAATGTGCATGAACACAGCCAAACTCAATGCTAGCTCTATGTCTTGGTATGTTAGACAGGTGTGACCTGTGCATGGTAGAGTTGTCAGTTCATCATTGTCACCCCTGACTATGAGACCTGGCTCTGCCAGGAGATGCATTGGCACCTTCACACACAAGGTCAGATGCAGTGCTTCTACCTGACTGTGACTGTTGTGTGCTGGACATGCCCCCTTCATGGGAATGCCCAGGGCCACAACCCATGGCCTGTTATCTGGGTGTGGACAGCACATTCTCTGATGATGCAGGGGAAGTACTGCTGCTATGTGAGCATGATAGGGCACAGCCATATTGGCTAGCAGCAGATGATTGGCTGACCTACACCTATGTGGACGACGTCCCCCTCCCAACAGATCTGCTATCAGAGACACTGCACGGTCCATGATATAAAGTCTTCATTCCATCACAAACACTCCATGTTCCAATGTGTCATTCAACCAATCCATTGAATTGGCTACATGATGGAGGCTGTCACAGATGTCAGACTATGCCACATCTAGAACCCTGAGCATTTGTCTGGAGTGCCATTCAGAATGTGCCTTTGCCTCCATGATGGCCCTAAACATCCTTTGAATGATATAGGAAGAGACACTTGCACTAGGTGGAGGAGGGACAGCAGGCCTCCTCTGAGCACCCCTATCACCCCTCCTGCGTGACACTTCACCAACATGTTGGCTACAGTCAATGTCCTCATCCTCAACCTGTCCACTATCTCTAGCCTCAATGGACTGGGTAGGTGTAGGCTTACCCGCTGTGTCCAGGAAAAATGAAGGGGGCACTGGATATTAACCCCTATGCCAGATTCAACCTCTGCACTCCCCAGCTGTGCATCGGTTTGGCCACCATTATCACCAGTGTTTTTCTAGACACTGACATCAGGTGTCAGAGTGCCTGGGCTCCCACAGTCATGCTCACCTGTGATAAAAAGGGAGAAACACAAGAACAGATTAATGCCTGCACTGCACTGCTATGGTGCAATATAAACCAAAAAAGTACACTGCTGTCACTAATACAAACAGTATAGCAATAGATGCAACAGGCTTGAGAGTTAAGGGTTAAAGTAAGAATTATGGAACACTTGAAGGACATTAGAAAGAGAAACTGTTTTGAGTCCAGTTGCAGAACATTTTGTTTCCACTCATGGGGGTTGTTACAAACGTTTGTTTTTAGTGTGTTGGCACGTCCATTCATGAAGCACGGGGGAAGTTTCACAAATGAGCTGGATAAGTTGGAATGTAAGGGTGATAATAAACTACAGAACACTGCAACCCGGAGGAATGAATATTGACAGTAATTTAACTCTATAACATCATTTTTATGAAAATTATTCATCTTTTTACCAGGGACAAAAATTGTATTTTTAATGATGTTTTGTGAATTGCTGTATTTAATTTTTGTCCTAAGTCTGCAATAGAAATGTATAGTGCCATGGGTCTTTTAAATCTTTTTAACTTTCAAAAGGCTTTAAAAAAAGTCCTCTGAAAGAATCTTAATGAGTTTTGAATGATTAATGGTTTGCATTGCTTTGTTAACTAAGTGATTGATTTTCACTGATTAATATCAATTAATTTTAACTGTCTTTTGAAAGAGACGTGTATAAAAGGAGGGGTTTTGTGTTATCATATTACTCCTTTGAAAGTGAAATGCCGAGGTACCAGAATAAAATATTATGAGAAGTCTATCCTGTTCGTTGGTTATTGGATGCTGAGCTCCTGATATTGTGGAATTAACAATAACCATTTTCCATACCACAGGAACATCCCCTTTGCCTGGTTTTAGGTTAAACAATTTTAGCAGAGGTTCAGAGAGAGCATGTATGGTGTTGCTAATTAAGCAACCAGGTATATATCATACTGCTATATTACATTATATTATATTTATGGGGCCAACAGAGGTGATATGTTTAGCTTTAGAGAGTGCAGTTTAGACAGGTTCTAAATAACACTGAGAAGAATGGGACTCAGGGAAATTGTGGAACTTTGCTGACTCTTTCTGGTGTGAAGATGCTGGGGATCTAGTTGGTACTTTTGATTTAGCTTTACAGCTTAACAGTGATGGAGAGCACTCAGCTGAGCACTGCACAATGCTACATTCAACAAACACAGGCACTTTCATTTTCTAAGTCTCTGTTAGAAACCTTAGCTAACGTCAACTTCCAGTTACAAGTGTATAAACTGCAGAATTAAGCAGTGGTACATCACTGCACATCTAAAGCCAATCTGATGTATATATTCCAGACATACTAATTACCACATACCTGGTGTTAGTGCTCAAACCAAGTCTTGTCTATTCATACTTATACCTCAAATCAAACACTGCAGCTATGAATCAAAGCACTTCCTTCAGCAGTTGCACAAAGTGGCTTTAAGAGGCGAGTGTTCTTTGCATGTAGACTTAGACTGTTCGCTTTTAGACTGATACCACTCCAATAAATCTGCTCCAAACCTCATAGGTACTATTCACCCTTTAGCCACATTGTAAGCATCTGGAACTATGGATTTACACTTCCCAGCTGTCTCTGTTACCAGCTTGGTTGAAATGGCCATTCTAAGAGAATGAAGCAATTGCTCATGCTTATTGCAACCACCTACTACTTTAACAAACTGACACACTGTATGAGAGATGTAGTTGTAAATTGTTATTGGCAGCAAAGCTCTCACACAAAGACGCAGATTGTCAATACCACACAACACCATAAGTACAAACCATACAATGTTCAGACCAAACACATAAAGATATATATGCTGATGCTTGGAAAAGTAACCTACCTAAACCACAAAGGCCTACTAATTGTAACCTAACAAACAAGTACTCTCAATAACCTCACAAATACGCAACAGAGGCAGCAACCACCATGAAACATGCATATATTCAAGACTCACATTGTCTCAAGTCAAAAGCCAAAAACGTCAACCTCATTCTAATACCTAGTTATAGATGACTCTATTGTGAGACAGACTGATGCACCACTCACCAGGCTGTGCTAGGAGAGGGTCAGGGTCAGCTTCCTATCAGGTGCCAGAATTCTCATCATCATACATGCACTCAAGTCCTTGTACCACAAGTAGACATATGACACAGTCATAGTGCATGTGGGTGTAGATGACTGAACTATATGAAGAGACACATGACAGAGATCTCGCAATATGTGTCTGAGGCAGGTATAAACCTAGCACTTAGCAGCATTCTGCCATCACCAAGAATGATGTAGCGATAGGAACAAAGGATAATTGACTTAAACAATTGGCTTGGTGCAGATTCAAATCAGGATGCAGCACAAATGACCTGATTTTTGCAGAGATATAAATAGCTGAGTAGAAACTAGAGATGAGGAAATAATCCAACTGGGCATTTCTAGACTTGTAAACAGCATATTACAAGGTCCTAAGAAACCTGATTTGGGCAGTCCTTCAATGAAAGTCCCAGAAATATTGGTAGAATTAGTGTAGGCTTAACACATGGACACAATGACACAAGTGCAGAAAGATTATCAGTGAGAGTGGGTATGTATCAGGGTTCATCTCTGAGTGTACTACTGTTCATATTGGTGATGAACTACATTAGCAAACAGGTTAAAGGGGGGCAGATCAACAATGCTGAATGTAAATGCTGTGGTATTATAGGTAGACAGAACAGGAACTTCAGCAAATAATAAGGGAATGAAATGCAAAACGCAAGGCACACAGGATGAAACTGAGTACAGAAAAGACAGGTTAATGGCAACAAATGGAAAATCAGAAGAAGCTAAAAACTGAGATGGAAGTGAAAATAGTGGAACAGGTCAACAGTTTCAAGTATCTGGGAGGGATGGTTGAACAGAAGGGATGTCTGAATGAGGATGTCAGAGCTAGAATCAGAGGGACTACAGCCAATTGGCACAGAGTGCCAGGGTAGCATGTGACATAAAAAAGCCAAATAAGCTGAAAAGTAAGGTGTACAAAACAGTGATGTGACCAGTGCTACTGTATGGTATAGAAACCTGGGCAGTGAAGGCAGTGCAATTGAGGAAGCTAGAGATCATGGAGATGAAGTGCTTGAGATGAGTGGTCAAATTAGCTAGCCAATGTTGGCTTTGAACCACCAACCTATCTATTTACACAATCTATAGATTGATCACAGAATTAGCCAGAAGCACCACAGAAGAAGCCTTACTCCTATGGGGAAAGACTGCACTTTTGGTGTCATGCCCTCATCAGTGTGTTGCAGAGAAGATGTCTGTGGTAAAAATGGAATAAGGGGATGGTGGAATACTCAGCCATGTTAAATTTTTCCCCTGATTGAAAGTTTATACAGTATGTCGGTTCAAGAACCAATATGCACCTAATATTGTAGCCACACACACACACACACACACACACACACACACACGTTTCCCAAGGGGAAAATGGAATCTCCAACCTATCTAGTTACGCAATTTAGAGAACATGGTATTAACCATATGAACCAGAGGAGAGGTCTTACTTGTATGAGGAGAGAGTTCACTTTTGATATGATGACCTCTTCAGTGTGTTGCACAGAAGATGTTTATGGTAATAGTGGAATAAAGGGATGGTGGAATACTCGCCAGGTTAAAATTTTCCCTTCCCTGGAAATTGATACAGCATCTCTACTCAGGAAGTTATGTATATCTTATATTTCAGACACACACACACACACACACACACACACACACACACACACACACACACACACACACACACACACACACACACACACACACACACACACACACACACACACACACACACACACACACACACACACACACGTTCTCCGTGGTAAGAACTGAGCCTCCTACCTATCTAGTTACACAAGATAGAAAACACAGTAGTAGTCACTAGCACTACATGAGAAGTCTGAATCTTAACGGCAGAGAGTACACTTTTGACACAATGACCTCATCAGTGTGTTGCAGGCAGGATGTTTCTGCTAAAAGTCTGATGAAGTGCAGAGTGAGATGGGTCCAAAGTTAAATGTTATCTCCTCAGTGGAAGTAGACACTGCACATTTGACATCTGTCTCTGCAGTGAATTCCATTTAGCTGGAGTTGCAGTTAGTGCTCAGCGCCAGACATTGCACAACTGCAGAAGTGGAAGAATAATGAAAAAGAAGGGAGAGATACACAGACTGTGGAGAGACAGACATGGACCAAGCAGCAGGATGATACTGGTTCATAACAATAAGTATTCAACAGCTACAGGTAAAACAGTGTACTAAAAACAGTCACTTGGTAATGCCCGGATTAGAACCCTTTAAAGTGGGCAAAAATCTTGCTAGAGCTAAGCATTACCACAAAGGAACTCTTACATCAGGTGCTTTAAATCATGCAGTTGAAGGACGGTGACAACTTACGGAAGGAGAAAGGGTGAACAGAGAGACAGACAGAGATGGAGAGAGGAACAGCAACAGTATTTTTTTCTGGGACATATACAACCATCTTTATGGTGTGTTGCTACTTACTTCCTCAGTATTAATCTGTCATGCTCTGTAGAATAATATCTTTGGCACAGGAGGGCAAGACAGAGTAAAATAGAAGAACCAACATTAACATATAAGCAGGATAAGCGTGGTTTACTAAGCCTTCCTGTTGTGATAGAATGTTTTTGCACATGCTTTATTGCTGCATTATTCAAATGATATGTTACTGAAATGTTGGAAATGGAGATAAATACAAGCATTTGCAGCTAAGCATATGATAGGAATATAACATATCATGAAGTAATAATTTAACTTACAGCTGTAATGGAGCACATAGCAATAAGCAAAAACATTAGTCTACAGACAAAGGAATAATCTGTATATGCACTTCTAGGGCTCCGGGTTCATCCAGCGTCCTCTAGTAGTGTGTTTGCCACTCTCTATCTAACATCTCCATGCCCTCACCATTGAAGTGCCTGCCAGGATTATTTTTCCCCAAAGAAACAAGAACTCCTTTCTTAAGAACCATTAGTTCAAACACTCCTAGTTCCCTATCTGAGACCTCCTTGGTCTTCACCATTGAAGTGCCTACCAGCATTATTTTTCCCCAAAGAAACAAGAACTCTTGTGTCAAGAACCATTAGTTCAAACACTGCCAGTGTATGTCCTCAAAATAACTAACAGCATCTGTTAAATTAATTTTCATTCTTACGACTAATATAAGTGGTGTGCACACTACTAGGACCTTCTAACATATCTCTTCTACATTTTCTATTAGGCTCCCCTCCTCCCATAGAGATCTCTCTCTTGCCTACCCATAGTAATAAAGACGTTTTCCCTGTGAAATAACCTCTTATTTTAGTGTTTCAGTTCTATGTTTGTTTAACTTAACAATAGCAATTTGTACGGTAACTTTATTTTCTTTTATTTTTAAGCTCAACCATCTCCAGCATAACAATGTATTTAAATGTACTGACTTGGGCTTGATACACTAGCTGACTGATTGTTTTTTTTTTTCTCAAGCCGCTGCAATAACCATCTCATGGTTGAGAAAACCTTATCTTACTGTACTTCACTTCCAGCACTATTGCACTGTGCCCATGTCAATCTAGCCTAAGCCTCCCCCCTCTCACTGGCATCCGACCAGAGATTATTTAATTTTATTACTGTGCCCATGACTATCTAGCCTAAGCCTCCCCCCTCTCACTGGCATCTGACCAGAGATTATTTAATGGTATTAAGTTGAACAGTGACATTTTTAAACATCACCTTATAAGCATTAGGCCACCCTCCCAATCCAAATAAGCAACCCTTACAAGTCTCGAACCCAGCACCCTGCACACCATAGTCACAGTGATTTACCACTAAGCCATTTGAAATGTAGCACTCCAGGTTCATCCAGCATCTTCTAGTAGTGCGCTTGCCATGCAAGTTAAATAATTTGTTAAAAGTTTACTGTGTTTTTTGCCATTTATGGGATAAATTTTTAAGAACACTGAGATGATAATGTAGCCTATAAGCTAGAACCTAAGCAGACTTGAAAAACAAGTGGTTTTACTGATAATGAGATGCTAATGCAGCCCATACGTTAGAACCTAAGCATACATGCAAAACAGGTGGATACACTTGCCAAGGGTCACTGTAGCTAGAAACAGTGAACAAGTATGTGATTCAACCAACCTTAAACCTTCCAGCTTGTGAATGTGTATCTTAGCTGTTTTATGTGCTTCTGTCTTTACTACACAAGGGATATCATTATGCTTGTTTGTGAGACATAATGCATGCCAACAATCAATAATAAGATAACTTCAGCCACATATAGAAGTACCTAAGCTTTAAGGGCTCTAAGATACTGTTGGTTAGTTGCTTCCATGCACTGCCCTGATCAAATACCTTGTAGAACATCTGTATGGGCAATGCAGAGCACACTTTTTGTTGTAGAGGCTCCATACAAAAATTGTGATATGTCTAAGAGTTTCTCTGTACAAACTTGTTTTCAGGGCTATAGTCACTGTGCACTCTCCATTACTTATCTAGTCACCTGCATTTTCCTGTTTCAGACTATATTAAGCCACATGGTAGCCTGATGTGTTCACTGTCTAAAATAATTTGGCATACAACACTACTGCATGGTTGCAAATGATTTGGCTTATAAAGTCAATCTGTTATATGTATTCTAGGTATTTCTGCTTAGACAAAAAATTAGTTACTGTATTGTTATTTAACTGATCAGATTATTTCTCAAGTTAATCTTGTAATTGCCTTTTAATGTTGTTTGCTCATCTTGGATTTCTCTGCCTGTCAATCTTACTTTCCACCACTAAACAACCTACTCTTTTTTTCTCTCTTTTCAGTCCCTAATGTCTCCACAGTCCTCACCATTGAAGTGCCTGCCAGGATTATTTTTCCCCAAAGAAACAAGAACTCCTGTCTCAAGAACCGTTAGTTCAAACACTGCCAGTGTATGTCCTCAAAATAACTAACAACATCTGTTAAATTCATTTGTGTTCTTATGGCTAATATAAGTGGTGTGCACACTACTAGGACCTTCTAACGTATATCTTCTATGTTTTCAGTTAGGCTCCCCTCCTCTCATAGAAAGCTCTCTCTTGCCTACTTTTCCCAGTAAAATAACCTCTTATTTTAGTGTTTTAGTTCTATATTTGTTTAGCTTAACAAAAACAATTTGTACCGTAACCTTATTTTTTATTATTTTTAAACTCAGCCATCTCCAGCGTGACAAGGTATTTATGGGTACTGACCTGGGCTTGATACAGTAGCTGACTGTTTTTTTCTCAAGCTGCTGCTATAACTGCCTCATGGCTCAACCCACTCTGTTCATTCTTGCTCTGCTTGGGCTCACTCTGCTCCCCTACCCTATCCCCAATTCCCAACCACCCCCACTACATGTAAATTTATACCTCATAGCCATACCTCCATCCACAAACAACCCAATCAAATCTATTCACTTCTGGTTTTCTCCTGCTAAAAGCAATTATCTAATCATAATGACCCACTCCTTATCTTACACTATATTCCTCACTCATACTAAAGTGATTATATGATTATATGAAATGATGATTAGTTCTATATTTGTTTAGCTTAACAAAAACAATTTGTACAGTAACCTTATTTTTTATTATTTTTAAGCTCAGCCATCTCCAGCGTGACAAGGTATTTATGGGTACTGATCTGGGCTTGATACAGTAGCTGACTGTTTTTTTTTTCTCAAGCTGCTGCTATAACTGCCTCATGGCTCAACCCACTCTGTTCATTCTTGCTCTGCTTGGGCTCACTCTGCTCCCCTACCCTATCCCCAATTCCCAACAACCCCCACTACATGTAAATGTATACCTCATAGCCATACCTCCATCCACAAACAACCCAATCAAATCTATTCACTTCTGGTTTTCTCCTGCTAAAAGCAATTATCTAATCATAATGACCCACTCCTTATCTTACACTATATTCCTCACTCATACTAAAGTGATTATATGATTATATGAAATGATGATTAGTTCTATATTTGTTTAGCTTAACAAAAACAATTTGTACAGTAACCTTATTTTTTATTATTTTTAAGCTCAGCCATCTTCAGCGTGACAAGGTATTTATGGGTACTGACCTGGGCTTGATACAGTAGCTGACTGTTTTTTTTCTCAAGCTGCTGCTATAACTGCCTCATGGCTCAACCCACTCTGTTCATTCTTGCTCTGCTTGGGCTCACTCTGCTCCCCTACCCTATCCCCAATTCCCAACCACCCCCACTACATGTAAATTTATACCTCATAGCCATACCTCCATCCACAAACAACCCAATCAAATCTCACTCATACTAAACTAATCAATCATAAGGCCTTTTTCAGCTATGTTAGGAACCTGGGTGGAAACTGATACAAAAATCACTGAACCCACAGACATTGCCAACATACTGGCAGACAGGTTCAGTGCAAACTTCACCCCCCTCTCCCCCCAAAGGAGAGATAACTATCCCAGCAGAGTGTAGCCTCCCAGACATCTCAAATGTGCAGGTGAAAGCTGCTCTCTCTAAAGCTAAAAACACAGCATCAATGGGACCGGATGGTGTCCCCGGCTGTGTGCTACACGAGCTAAATGAGGAATTAAACCCGCACATAAGGCAGCTGTTTAATCTCAGCCTTACCACAGGATACGTGCCCAAGGAGTGGCGTACGGCAACTGTGGTCCCACTCCACAAAGGCGGTGCCTCTACGGACCCTGGTAATTACCGCCCCATAAGCTTAACAAGTCTAGTCTGCAAAGCTATGGAAAGGATCATAATGGAGCTCATAAACAAAGATATAGGGGACTTGCAGACATTGGACCTGACCCAGTTTGGCTTCGTCAAGGGCAGATCATGTCTTTTGAACTTGGTTGACTTCTTTGAAACAGTCACCAAGGCCATTGATGAGGGAAAGGCAGTCCATACAGCCTACCTTGACCTTGCAAAGGCCTTTGACACAATACCCCACTCGGGTATTGTAGAAAAACTTACCAGCTTAAATGTAAACCCATATGTCACAAGATGGGTTGCAAACTGGCTTAAGGACAGAACTCACAGGGTTAGAGTTGCTGGCGCTATGTCAGACTCCAAGCCGGTCACAAGTGGTGTCCCACAGGGCTCGGTCCTTGGCCCCCTATTGTTCGGCATCTACTTCTCAGAAGTACAGGCCAACATGGGAGGACTTTGGCTGACAAAGTTTGCAGACGACTGCAAACTGGGCGCCATAGTGGAAAGTGTATCGGACACGGATATCCTTCAGAAGGGACTCATGGAAACAGATAGCTGGTGCCAGAGCCATGGCCTGAAGTTAAACGCCAAAAATGTATAGTCATACCCTTCGGGAAAAACAAGGTAACCCCAAGCTACCATATAGGTGGCAATCCACTAAGCACAGAAGAGGTTATCAGGGACCTGGGGACCCAGGTTGACAGTGGCCTTTCTTTTGACACTCACGTTGCTAAAGTGGTTAGAAAGACCTCCTACATTGCCCACCTGATCATGAAGGGATTCACATCCAGATCTAGTGAGGTCATTGTTCCCCTGTACTCTTCACTTATCAGACCAATGATCGAGTACAATGCCCCATTTGGGATGTATCTCATCCGACATCCACAGCAATTGGAGAGACCCCAAAAGTTCCTCACCAAAAGGATAAAGGGACTCCAAAATCTGTCATATGCTGCCAGATTGAAGAAACTCCAGCTCTATTCAGTTGCATACCGTCTGCTCAGAGGTGACATGTGCCTGACATACAAGGCCATGTCCAACCCGGAATTAATGGACATGCTCCACCTCAAAAAATCCAAATCCACCAAAACCACTAGAGCAAGCGACTTAAACCTTAACACAGATATAAATAGGACGTGCTGGAGGGATAGATTTATCACTCAGAGACTCCCTATGCTGTGGAATAAAATCCCGGTCCATGTGAGGCAGAGCACCTCACTGGCTCTGTTCAAGAGAAATCTTGACCTGTGGATGGGAGATCGTAGGTTTATCCCGGGAATCATCTCTGTGTCACTGCTGGACAGAGGCACAACAAACTAATGGGCACAGTATTTTTTCATATAAGGGGTGGCGTAAGCCACAAAAATTTGGGCTAGGCTTATAAATGCCTTAGGGCAGATAGCCTAGTATAAACCTATGAACCAATGAACTATACTAATATTTGCAATACTATTACAATTCCCATCATTAAACTCTAGACTAAATTTCACCAGTCATCAGAAATTAGCTCCCTATACACCCAGTCAAAAAGCTATTCAAAATTTCACCCAAGCCTGTATAATATAACACCATTACTCTGCACCAAACTCTATGTCCTCCAAACAAATTACACTATTCACCATTTAAGTTATACCTGCGCTCTTCTGTTGCACACAATCAACTGCAAAATACTTGCTCATAGTCAACCCCTATCTCTAAAGTTCCTGACATTAATACAATGTGGCAACATGCAACCCAACTCAGATCCTATTCCCCCATTCCCACTGCAGACAATAGCCAAACAATATGTTTTAAATCACTAAACTTAACTACCATCAATATACAAATCATTTGCATCAAAGCAGCCAACCAGCAGGCCTGGCTCACTTAAAACAAAACTGACATACTTGCCATCACTGAGACATGACTAAAACTAAACATAAGTAACACAGAAGTTCTATCGCCAACTACCCTGCGATAACAGCAGATGGAGCAAAAAAAGGAGGTGATATCACTGTGACACCCCAGCACTGGCCCAGTAATCAAGGAATCTCAATCTTTACCATGGCAAAGGTGGGGGACATACACACTGGGAGGATGACAAGTATACACACAGTAAAATGCAATTTCCTTAAGAGCACACAAAGATCACAGTCAGTCTGGGGCTGGTTTCTCCCTCTTTCTCCAGTTCCCCAATAAGACTCCCCACTGGCACAGCTACAGATCTGAGTCCTTAGTCAGGGTTCCAGGCCAAGTCCTCCCATCACTCTCTATCCAGCCAGTGCTTTGTGTCTCTGCCCAAGTAGCTCACACACACACAAACACACACACACACACACACACACACACACACACACACACACACACACACACACACACACACATACACATTGAGATTTGATTTATACACAAAGTCACACCTGGGAAAGGCTGGCACAGGTTTACTAGCTATGCCCTGCTTCTGCCCAAGGTTATCATTGCCACCAGAACCCCTTGTCAGCTACTTTAAGGCCCTTCACAAAGGGTGTCTAATGTAATGTTACTATTAATCCAAATGGTAGTTTTGACCAAGAACCAGACTATTAGGAGTGGCCTGTACAGTGTCAACAAATAGATATCAAGTACTCTAAGAGCTTAAATATCTCTAACAGACTAGCCACAAATAAAGGGTTTAAATATATTTAATAACAAAGAATAAATGAACAAAACAATACTTAGTAAGTAATTAGTTACATCAGAGTTTAAAATCACAGGAAATATTTAAAACATTGAAACACTGAAATAAATAAAAACAATTTAAGCTACACTTTACTATATTCTTATCTAAAAGAGCTACTATGCCCTAAAGACTTACTTACAGTAAAGCAAGTGCAGAGGTGATGAGTGGATGTCTTCTGGTCAAAGACAAAATACAAAATGCCTAGTCTCTCTCTGAGAGACTTCTTAAATTAATATCAAATATTACTGCTGGGTTAGCTTGGATGACATCACTTTTTGTCACCTGACTTTAGTTCCCAAGCTAACCACCCATTATCAGAAAGTGCAAGCATTTTTAGCAACTCCCTGTGAAAAATTCATATCTCTCAGATGTTTGCAGATCCTGGAAGTCATAAAACAATAAAACACTTCTACATCTCAAACCTAATTACTTCTCTTTCAGGACAATACTAAAAACGCCCAGCTCTAGACATTATTTCTCCTGTTGCACCGAAACTAACTTTTATAGCACAATCATAAAACAATTTAATTTTAACTATTTTCTTGAAGTTTTCAAGTTAACTCTGTATGTTCTAGTTTCTATTGTTAAAACATATACATTTGCACAGTTATATAGTTTATAAACATTTCTGTTCTTTCCCAGCTGGGCTGGCAGTGTGACAGTCACTGTCCTATTCCATGACAGTTTTCATATATATCCATACTCTTGTCACATCCTTGAATTCTTTAACACAGAAATCCAGGTCTCCTTCCTAAAGATAAACAACTCTAAAAACTTGTGTATCATTGTTCTCTGTTATTTCCCTCTGGTAATAATATACAAATTCCTGAAGAAATACTATGTTGAGCCTGTCATGCCATAAAACATGAAACAAAAATACTTGGCAATGTTAACATCAACTGGTCAAACATCAGCTCAAAAAATCACTTCTCCATTATAAACCTGTTTAACTTCACCCAACTTATAACTTCCCCCACCAGATATAACAACAGAACTGGGTGACACAGTGGTGCAGCGGTTAATGCTGTTGCCTCACAGCAAGAGGTTCTCCGGTTCAATTCTTGGCTGGGGTGCCTTCTGTGTGGAGTTTGCATGTTCTCCCTGTGTTCGTGTGGGTTTCCTCCGGGTACTCCAGTTTCCTCCCACATTCTAAAGACATGCTTCTGGAGCATTTCTCCCCGGGCCTCCACTGAAAACAGGATCTGTGGAACCTAGTCGGACTTTCCCGGTCAACAAATGTTAAATAAATAAATAAAAACTAACAAAGGTTCAGTTTTAGACTGGATCCTAGTCTCTGACCCATCTAAAATCATATATGTTGGGTACTCCCAAATGCATTAAGTGACCACCTTAATGCCTTTGCCACTCAAGCTACTCCTCCTCCTCCTCTTACAAAAAAATCATCACTCTAAACTTGTGAGAAACCTATCCAACTTCAACCCACATGCATTCAACCTTATCCTGAAAATAATTAACTGGAATAACCTAGATTTAGCTCTTCAACATTTTAACACTACCTTTCTAAAAATATTAGACAGCCTAGCACTTGCCTGAATAAAAAGATTAAAAGCTAACCATGCACCTTGATTAACCAAATCAAAAAAAGAACTTAATGACAACTAGGGACAAAGCCTGGAAACTACAACATAAATATAATAACAACACTGACCTGCTAAAGTACAAACAATTATGCAACCAGGTAAAACACTTATAACAAACGACAAGAAAGAACATTAACTAAAGCTACAAAATACCATTAAATATAACTCCAAAAAATTCTGGACCTCTATTGGTACCCTCTTAAATCCACGTACAAAAAGTGACCCCTGCCCACACACTGGCAAAACTCCTGATCAAATAGCAAGTCTCTTTAACAACTACTTCATAGACACCATAGCAAACATTACCACTGGTTTGTCAAAACCATTCCCCACATCAAACACCCTTGGCCAATCTACTCCCTCACAACATACTCCCCCACAGGCTCCACTCCTCACTGAAAACATGCCAAGTCAAACTAATCTTGCAATACAAAATCAGTCACACCACTCCCTGAGCTCACGCTCAAATTCATCTACTACCACCTCCTTCCCTGAGCTGACACTCAACACTGTCTCTAAAGCAACTATAAAAAAAAAAACTTCTCCTAAAGCTAAAACCAAGCTCCAATGAAGCAGACAGTTTGCCCACAGAGTTTCTAACACTTGCTGCTGAAAGTATTCCTTATCCCTTCGGCCTAGTCATTAACAGATCCGTTCAAGAATCCCATGTTCCCAGTCTCTGAAATAATGCATACATAGTTCCTCTACACAAAGGGGGTACCTCAACCCATATTTCCAAATTCCGTCATATAGCTATTCTGTCCCCCATCTCTAAGCTCCTACACTTCTTTTTCAAAAAATAAATCCATTCTTAGTCCCAGCATGGTTTTATATCAAGCCACAGTACTTCATCTGCCCTAATATCCTTTATGGACATAGTTAATATAGCCTGTGACTCTGGGATTATTGTCTCCACTCTATTTCTGGACTTATACATGGCTTTTGACACCATCTCCCACTCGCTCCTTCTTTCCCAACTTTCTAACATTGGTCTATCAACTTTAACCCTCAACTGGTTTAAAAGCTACTTATCCATCAGACAACATTGCATAAAATGGAAACACTCCATCTCACCTTATATCAATAACCTCACAGGTGTCCCTCAAGGATCTATATTAGGATCTTTACTGTTTAACATTTTTATCAACAACCTTCATTCCTCATTTTAACAAGGGTCTCTTGTTCAGTATGCAGATGACTTCACTACTATCTGCTCTGCTAAAAGCCCTGCATAACTATAACACATCACACAAGCAGCATTTACTGTCATTGTGACATGGCTCCATGATAACCACTTGTCCTTAAACCCCAATAAAACCAAGCTCGTAATATTCATTCCAAAGAAAAACACTCCAATCAACAAATCTCACTTTAACATACACTCCTTGAACCACACAAAAATATAACTAGTCTCTCATACAAAATTGTTGGGAGCCATAATCGATGAAAACTTAAAATTTGACCTATACATTCAAAATAATAGTAAAACACATAACAAATTAGGCTCTCTGTACCAACACAATCTGTTCCTTTCTCTCCCTACTAAAGAAATACTTGCCTCCATCTTCCTTCTACTCTCGCTTCTCTATGATGCTCCATTACTAACCAGCCTACAATCATCACTCAGAAATAAACTAGAAATATGCTATAACAAAATAATCAAATTTGTAACTAACACTCTTACCACACACCACTTCACACCCATAAAAATTCTAAACCGGCTTGAACTTCCCCACTACCTCACCTATCTACAACTAACTATTGCACACATAATACTGATTAAACCCAAGGTTTGCCATGCCCTATATTCTATATTTTCCCAATACAATCTCAATAGGTCACTGAGATCAGAAAACCAACTCCTATTGCAGGTCCACAAACCCAAGCTACCAGCTGGCCAACTCCTATATTCTTGGACTATAGCTGAAACCTGAAACCATCTCCCCCCTAATAATTCATATCATCCAAAATACTGATTCCTTTAAACTAGTCCTTCATAATCACCTTCACTCTATCTGGAATTGGAATT
Organism: Protopterus annectens; assembly: GCF_019279795.1. Taxonomy (NCBI): domain Eukaryota; kingdom Metazoa; phylum Chordata; order Ceratodontiformes; family Protopteridae; genus Protopterus; species Protopterus annectens. The sequence goes on along the minus strand of NC_056745.1, from coordinate 739,649,019 downwards.
GTACACAGCTTCCATCTCCTATTGCCTAGTATTTTTTCCTCACTTTTCTCTTAGTATTTACTCTAAGTCCACTCTAGCATAGCTCTTTATACTTCAGCAACTTTGTTTATCCTTTACCTTCAGCTATCTTTTCCCCAATCCAATTTATCTTCACTCTATCTGTCCCTCCATTTTCAGCCAGACTCTCAACTCCTTCTTTTTCTTTTTACTCTGTACCCTATTACAACTGTATCCTGAGTACCACTACTCATTGACTTACTCAAAGCTTACTTCCTCACTATTATATGATTATCAGTAATTGATAATGTTACCTATTCTATTATGTTATATGAATATCTATAAACAAACTTATCCTGCATGCTATGTATAGCTAATATACTAGTTACTTCTTCTTCTTTCGGCTTTACCCGGTTAAGGTTCACCACAGCAGATCACCTGTCCGCTCATGATTGGACGTGGAGTTTTACGGTGTTGAGTTGCCAGCCTGGTGTCCAACCTTCCACAGAAGGCACACACACACATGCAATCATACCTAGGGCCAATATAGAGTGTCCCATCCACCTACAGCATGTTTTGGGGATGTGGGAGGAAACCGGAGCATGTGAAGGAAACCCACGTGACCACAGTGAGGACATGCAGACTCCGCATAGAAGGTACCCCAGCCGAGGATCAAACCAGAGAACTTCTTGCTGTGAGGCAGCAATGCTAACTGCTGCACCACCGCAGCTGCCCTATCTAATGTACTAGTTACAATCTAGTTTATTCCTTGTATATCAGTTATTATATTAATCTTGCTTGTGGAGCTTTTCTTCCTGGCCCCCCACTGAAAATGGGTTCTGCTTGGCCCAGTGGACTATCCTGGTAAATAAATGTCAATAAATAAATAAATAAGAATGTCTAGTTCATTATATCCACCAGCCTAAGAACTGCTACATTAACTATTTAACCCTTAGTCTGCCCTTACGCTACATTCCCATAACGCAGCACATTTAAGCACATTTGCATGAAAGTAACCAGACTATTGCGGCTGAAGTTAAAATCTTCAGTCTTTGCCACAGGAAGATAAACACCATTCGCTGTCACTCAGCAATGCCAACCTCTACCCAAATGCTGAGGACTAAAAATGAAGGCTTTTTGATGGACCATTTCTTGCCATGTGTTTTGTGCATGATTCAAGTTGATAGAACAATGGCGAAAATGGGGTGGAAAGCAGAGGGTAGGACACAGGGGAAAGAATACAGGAATTTCTGGGAGAGTGGTGGGAGAGCATCATAGCTATTCACTTCTTCAGAACACAAATGTAGTATTGTACACACAATTTCATGACTTTAGAGACTCACCACACCAGGGTTGGGTGACAACAACAAAATAAGGTTTGCTATACAATTGAACCAAATCAAGTGTGTCAAGGTGACACATAGGTGAAGTGTAGAGTTGTGTATGGGGTGTAGTTTTTTTTTTTTTTTTTTTTTTTTTGGGGGGGCACCTATTTTCTTCTTTTTTTTTTTGAGAGAGAGGAATGTTGAGGAAAGTGCTTAGGAGTAAGGCTCTGGTAAGTATGGTAGTTATCAGGTGCAGATATAAAGGGAATACAAGACAGACAGGAATGGTGATGTACTCAACAGGTTGGGAGACATCATGATTGGGGACTGGGGACAAGTAAGGGATCATAGTGGTGCATCCATGTCTAGCATGAGAACAGTGATAATCTAGTCTTCACCCTCAGAGATGTCATCATTGTCTCCTGTGTAAGTTGATGGGACAGTGCTAGATGTAGTATTGTTTTGGAAATATGAAACAATACCTTTTCAACTCTGCCAATTCAGGAAACAAGGCCCCTCTCCATAAAGCCCTATACCAACTATGTCAACTATTGACGGGTGACAAAATCACCATCTTCACTTGTACTGAACCCAGAGGGTACCACTGCACCTGCAGCCAGGGCAGAGCTACTTGACTCAGGTGGAGCAAGTAGTACAAAGGTTTTGGAGGCAATGCTGACAGGTGAGGTCCAAAATCTGCTGGGGGTTGTGCTGCCTGTGGCGGTGCCACCATAGCCACCTGTGGAGGTATAGCAGGCTGAACCCTAGTGGCTGATCTAACACCCTGGGGTGATGGTCATTTTGTTTTCAACATCAATGCATTATATATAAATATATATATATATAAATACGGCTTTAATGAAACATGTCATTATGAAGAAGTCTTGATATTAAAGAAGATGAAAGCGCTAAATAATACAAGAGTTGCTGGTGTTTTCCTTTTAATTCTTTTTTTTTTTTGTTCAAATAATTTTATTCAGAAAAAAAAACTTTTTTTTTTAAATAATACATAGTAAATATAACAGATCAAATAAAAGTGAATTGAATGAACTATTTACAGAATATACAATGGCCTCAGGTCAGACAAAGTCAAAAGGAATACAATCATAGATACATAGACAAATAATAAAGGTTATTGTACAAGCATTAACAAATTATAACTTGCATTCTTGCTTCCTCTTTTCTTATGAAGATAAAATTGTGTCCATTTTGAGTGTCTCTATTAGGGAGAGAACTTTCTCCCAAGGATTGTTAGTCCATTTCTTCGGAAAAGATCCTCATTTCCTTTACTTTAATTTCCAGCAGTGTTACTTCTTTCAATAGAGTGAGAAAATCATCAATTGTTGGGATGATAGAGGAGTTCCATTTCCTAGTGATGCATTTTTTGAGATAGCCATTATAGTCCAAAGAAGATAAAGTTCCTTCTTTTTCATAGTAGTGGTTTCAATTTTATTCAGAAGAATTAATGACTTTGACAAAATGAAAGAGTCGATAAAAATGGCTTGCAGAAATTCATCAATATCCTCCCAAAAATTTTTAATATGAATGCAGTCATATATAATATGTGACCAATCAGCATTACATTTTAGATTACATCTCCAGCATATTGCCTCATTAGTATTTTTAAATCTAGCTATTTTATTAGGGGTGTAAAAGGCTCTATGCAAGAATTTCCATGCAAAGATTCCCCAACTTTGCATATTTGAAGTTAACTTAATAGAATATAGTATGTTCATTTTTGATTCCTTAGATAACAACAATGAACAATCTTTATTGATAAAATTCCAAAATTTCTGGTTAGAATTTGTTTTGTAACTAATAATAATTTTATATAACTTTGAAGTTAAATTTGTCCAATTAAAGTCTCTGTATAATACTTCATGTAAATAAAATATAAATTTAGGTATGGAGTTAAATGAAGAATTTTCTATTGTTCTACACATATCTTGCACATATGGTACCAGACTATTAAAAACTAACCAGTCACTACTTGATAGATTGAATGTATTAATTATCTGATTGACATTCATGACTGTTAGATTTTCTATACATTGATACCAACATGAGAAATTATTTCCTTTCCATGAGTTGAGTATTTATGGAAATGTTATTAACAAAGTTTTTGTAATATTAAAAGGAGTTAATAACTGAAACCATAATTTTATTTCAATATTATTGTTTATGAAGTTCTGGAAAGTGTTATAAATGTAATTTATATAATTTAGGTTAGTAGGCTTAGTGAAATTGTATTGTAAGTTGATACAGATGATATTCCAGAGTACATTGTTCTGCCTAAGCAGTTGTATATTTTTTGCTAATTTATTTTCTTCCTGAAAAATAGCAGTATGTAATGTTTTCCAAGTGGAAGAACTTTTTGGATCTATCCAATTTATAACTGTTTTAAGAATAGATGCTTTAATGTAAGATTCTAAATCAGGAAAGTTTATGCCCCCCATTTCTTAGTGTCTTATATGGTTTAGGAAAGCAATCCTATTTTTTTGGGATACCAAAGGAATCTTAAAAAGATTCTATTTAATTATTTTAAAACTTTTTTAGTAGGCATAATAGGTCTTGCTAAAGCGATGTAGTTTACCTTTGGGAGAAGTACCATCTTTATCCTTTTAATTCTTTTTGAATGCTTTTGTGTCACGACGTTCATTCTTAGTGAAATTTATCTTCATTTTTAGTGTGTTTTCTTACCACATGTTTATATATATATATATATATATATATATATATATATATATATATATATATATATATACATATATGTGTGTGTGTGTGTGTGTGTGTGTGTGTGTATAAAGAGAAAAAGAGACAAGGTGGGGGGAGACTAAAAGGAGAGAATTAGATTAATGACATGTGACATTGCTTTATTATTTCAGTACATAAAACAATACAAGAAATACATAAATATGCCTTGGCTACATCCAGATATGATGGTAAGGCATTAATGTGTCATAAAATCAATCAGTCACAATGGTACAATATAATTAACAGAATCATGCATTTCACTGTGCCATATCAGATATATGCTTTCAAAGGCCATGTTTTTTGGAGAAGGTTCCCCTGCACCCTAGTGGCAGGAGTGTGCAGTTAGAACTTGTCTGATTGAAGATTGTTGGTACAGGGCTCAGATTTCAGCTTTTTTACTGGTTAATTAGGTAATTTGTTTAAATCAGTTTGCTTGTTTTCTATTGTTATATAAAAAAATTGCACTTTATTTATCTGCTTTTACTGTATTTGTGTTTCTTCCTACTTTATTACTTTATTTTGCTTTTGCTGTTTGTTCTTAAACTTACTTAACTGCATTTATTCTGCTGCATTTATTACTGCTTGTTAGTAGCCTGATTAAATTGTAACTGTTAAGCCTTTGGTTGAAGCACTTGGGCTTTGGGACAGTTATTTTACATTAAGAAGGTGTTGTCTGCACTCTTGTGGGAGGAGAGGGTAGATTCTGTCCTTCTGTACTGGGAGTTTCTGGTTAAAGGCTCATAGTGCCAGCTTATTTGAACTGTTTCTTTCTGAAATTGGTACGCCTCGTTTGCTGTAGCATAGACTAAATTTAGACCTGCTGAATCTAGCTTTGTTTGTATAACTTAAGCACTAATCCAGACCATCTTTTTTGGGAGAAGGTTCCCCTGCACCCTAGTGGCAGGAGTGTGCAGTTATAACTTGTCTGATAGAAGACTGCTGGAACTGGGCTCAATTTCTAGCTTTTTACTAGATAATTGGTTAATTTGTTCAGTTTTCTCATTTGCTACTGTTATATTAAAAAATATATATATGCTTTACACATCGCCGCTTAGCTAGGGGTAAACTATTCCTGGTACCATAAAGTCTGCTCTTCAAATATTCCCTTAGAACTAGCCAGTTTTTTAGTTTTAGCACTCAAATCTGATTCATTAAGCTCAGCACTTGTTCTGAACTCATTGTAAGCACTAAATAAGCTACAAATGACTACATCACTCAACTTTCCTCACTTGTCTAGAGGAAAACAGCTTTTAGTACTTAATAAATAAGCACTTATCCAGGCATGTCTAAGGGTCAGCTTCCGGTGTTTTCTCCTGTCTACCTGAAGAATCTGAGCATCTTGGGGCAATGTAGCAATTGCCTCATGTACACAGACAACCGTCTCCTCCTACCACCCGACACTACAACCTGTGAGAGATGCACTTATATAGCCAAACTGGAAGCAAAGCTCTCTTCACCCAAGACTGGACTAGACAGTAAAGAGGAGAAGGTAAACACTTGCACCACACCACACTCATCACATAGCCCTCAAAACCTACACCACCAAAACACACACATATAAACACAAAACACACACCTACATTCACGGAGGCTCTCAATAGAAATCTGCTCAAGCAACAGACACCTCCAAAGAAATGCAAGCAACTGCCACCCTCCAACACAACTCAAATGACAAATAGCCCACAAACTCAATTTGCCACTCAACCACAGCCCATAAGGCATAACAAAGTATCCAACACTCTAGTCATAGGTGACTCTATAGTCACCCAAACTGATGTTCCACTCACCAGGCTAAGCAAGGAGAAAGTTACTGTCAGCTGCCTGTTGTGTGCCTGGATCTGCCACATAACACACACACTCAGGTCACTCCACAACAAGTACAAATATGACTCTGTCATTGTCCATGTTGGTGTGAATGACCTGAGACATACCTCCCTGGACTACATGAAAAGAGCCATGGAGCAGCTCTCCAATCTTGTAGCCCAGGCAGGTATGGCCCTAGCCCTGTGTAGCATCCTGCCATCACCCATAATGATACCACAGTACAAGGACAAAATGATTGACTTCACCAATTGGCTAAAATTCTGGTGTCATTCTAAGGGGATCCAGTATCTGTCTGCCTGGGAAGACATGATCAACAGACCACAATGCTTTGCCAGAGATGGCCTGAACCTGTCACCCTTGGGATTCTGGATACAGGCTAAGGCTCTTGCCACCCCTATAGTGCCTTTTTCAGGCAAGGTTTAAATGACACATTCACCACCGTAACAGGTACAAGCAAGCAGAATCTGAGGGTAATGCTACTCAGAGCTAGAAGTCTAAACCTCAAAATGCATTCACTTGAGGCACTCCTTAAAATGGAGAGCATTTACATCTGTGCAGTGACAGAGACCTGGTTCAAGGCTCAAGAGAGCACCCCCTGCACTACCAGGCTATAATTCACACCACACCTTTCGGCCACCTAACCTGGACCAAAACACTAAAGGTGGAGGCATGTCCATATTCATTAAGACTATCCACACCTCCAGGCTAGCTGCTCAGCATAATGCATCTGAGATTATCCAAGTGCAACTAACTCTGGGCAAGACCGCAATCCAAATTATAACTTGCTACAGATCCCCCACCATGCCCCAGGATTCCTACTCCTCATTTCTTGATACTCTGGAAAATATTAGGGTACAACTCAACACCCTAATAATGGATGATTTCAACTACACCACCATTAACTGGGAAAACTACTCATGTACCAACCTTTTGCTCAACGTTTTCTGGAAATCATCATTTCCAACGCCTTGGAACAACTTATCCACACCCCCACCAGGGGCAGCAATATCCTAGACCTGGTCATTACCAACATGGGTGACCAGTGTTTCACACCAGAGGTCAATTCCTCATTGGTCAGATCCGACCACAAGCTAATCACCCTAGACATCCACATCCTGCCCCCACCCCCATTAGGGAAACACCATAAAATATTTCTCCAAAGCCAACTTCACGCTTCTTAAGACAGAAGTGGCAAACGTCACGACAGATGGACAATAGAGGTACGACTGCTGAATCCTACACAAATGCACTTTATAAGCACTTACATGAGTGCATGGATCATGCTATCCCTAACAGAACCAAGATGCTATCCTCCAAAAAAAGGAAGTAAATCTGGTGGTCCCGTGCCATAAATAAGCTCTACAACAGAAGAAAGAAGCTGTTGCAAAAAAACAGTAAAATCCCATGATTGGAGGAACTCCCTGGTCAGCCTCAGTAAGAAGCTGAGATCCCTCATAAAATCCTCAAAAGCTAGTTACAAAAACAAAATCACCACTGATTCTAAAGATAGCCACAAAGCATTCTATAGCTATGTCAAGAATCTCAATGGCAACACTCAGATCTGCCCCGAGTTATAGCACAATGTCACTAAATGTACAGAACCAACTGATATTGCCAACATCCTGGCAGATAGGTTCAGTGCTAACTTTACCCCCTCTCACCCCCTAAAGGGCCCATCTCTATAGCAGAAGAATGCAAAGTTGCTGTAATCATGGCTGCACAGGTAAAAAACACACTCTCCAAAGCCAAGAACACAGCATCCATGGCACCTGATAACATCCCAGGCTACGTTCTACATGAACTACAGAATGAACTGGCACCCCACTTAAGCACCATGTTCAATCATAGCCTCACCTCAGGCTTTGTGTCCACTGAATGGCACACAGCGACGGTTATCCCACTCCAGAAAGGGGTAGCCACCAAGGACCCCAGGAACTATGACCCCATTAGCCTAATGAGCCTGGTCTGCAAGGCCATGGACCTTATCATCATGGAACTTATAAATAAAGGCATTGGTAATCTCCAAACTCTGGCCCCACCCAGTTCAGGTTAGTAAAAGGCAGATCATGTTTCCTAAACCTGATAGACTTCTTTGAAGCAGTTCCCCAAAGCCGTAGACGAGGGTAAGGAGGTTCACACAGCCTATTTAGATCTTGCCAAGGCTTTTGACACCACCCCAATCAGGAATTATAGATAAACTCACTAAACTAGGTATAAATCCCTATGTCACAAGATGGGTTGCCAACTGGCTCACTGATAGAACCCACACTGTGAAAGTAGCAGACTCTAAATCCGACTTCAGACCAGTGACAAGCGGAGTATCACAGGGTTCAGTCCTGGGTCCTCTGCTGTTTGGCATCTACTTTTCTGAAATACAGGCTAACACAGAAGGTCTTTGGCTAAGGAAGTTCACAGATGACTGCAAACTAGGAGCCATAATTGAAACTCCTAACGATGTGGACATCCTACAAAAGGGCCTCACTGAGATGCATTTTGGCAAAACCATGGCCTCAAGCTCAATGCCAAAAAGTGCACTGTCATCCCCTTTGTTAATAACTCTGTACCCATGAGTTACTACATAGGTGGTAGTCTACTTAACACCAAAAGTGTGATAAGAGACCTTGGGACACAGGTGGACTGTAGTATCTCCTTTGATAATCACATCGCCACAGTAGTCAGGAAATCCTTCTACGTAGCACACCTCATCACAAAAAGTTTCTCATCCAGGAAAAAAGAGGTCATTGTTCCACTCTACTCGTCACTCATTAGACCCATTATAGAGTACAATGCCCCTTTTGGTATGTACCTCACAAGACATCTACAACAACTGGAAAGGCCGCAGAAATACCTCACAAAGAGGATTACCGGCCTCAAACAGATGCCCTATGCAGACTGTCTCAAAATACTCCAGCTTTACTCCATTGCATATCACCTACTCAGAGGTGATTTCTACTTAACATACAAAGCTATGTCATACCCAGAGCTGTTTGACATGCTCCACTTAAAGAAATCCCCATCCCTCCAAGCTACATGCTCTAGGGACCTAAACCTTGTCACCACAACAAACAGAACATGCTGGAGGGATAGATTCCTGTCCCAGAGACTTCCCATACTCTGGAACAAACTACCTATCTATATCAAATAAAGCTCCTCATTAGCACTCTTCAAGAAAAATCTTGATGATTGGAAGGGAAATAGGAAATTTGCTCCAGGGATCACCTCTGTGGCTCTGTTCAACAGGGGCACAGGAAAATAATTTTCTTGCATGGCAAAAGCCAGGGTACCTTTTTGGCTAGGCTTATATAGGTCCTAGGGCCAATAACCTAGTATCTACCTATGAACCTATGAACATATTTGCCAAAATGTAATTGCTAATGTAATTCAGTATTGCAGTTACTATCTTCTAAATAATATCCTGAAAAATTCTAATGTGTGTTTCTGGATATTGAATGTGCACACAATCTAATGTACTCATTATCTAACCCAATAACCAAGAGCTACTGGGCAGACATGAATGCTTGCTATTAAAGTTATGTTATGGGTGCTCAAGATGATATACAGTGATGGACTGAGAATACTTCTGTGCCTTGCATTTAGCCCAGATGCAAATTTATCTCATCCCTCTCTGAGGCGAGTTAGTCTTTGTTGATGTGCCTCACTGTTTTCTGCTCTTTCTGCTGCAGTTGTACAGTAGAGAAAAGAAAAAAATATATTTGACAGTATGAAGAGCAATTGAGTTGGGGTCATACCTCTCAACCTAAAAACATCAAAAATCTGGACTAGGCCCATGAAAAATAGGTACAAATCTGTATGCGGATTAACATCTAATTTGCATACATAATAATGTAACCCCACCCACTCCAATAGAATTGTGGGAGTCCAACTTTCAAACACAAACTGAAGAACAGACAACCAAAATATGGCAGCAGAGTCCTCCTGCAGCCATTCCAATGCCCCATTACCTGGCTATTTCGCCCCATTTACCATAAACACTAATGTATGCATACTGCTTTACTTCTACAATGATTTGGATTTTATTTTTACATTTTACAGCACAACAATGCAGAAACACTAATAGACATCTGGTAAACAACTGTCTCACAATGAATATAGGCTTGGCATTAAAACTTCTCTGCCCTTGAAACTCACATTCACTGGAACAGCACTGAAACCCAAACCACATCAAAAGAAAAATGCATCTGATTAAGTGGTGGATAAACATTACCTTTGGGCTGTTTTCAAATCATTGGCCCCTTGCACACAAAACAAGAATCATACATGTGTTCTTTTCGTTGATATACCTTCCTGACTTTATTAAAATTATATTCCTTGTATAATACAACACACTTGTTAAACAATACTAACAATTATATCAGACAAAAAAGTAATTGCTGTCAAATTGTTCTACATGTTGACTAGTAGCAGGTACAATGATTTCAACTTCAATTTCCAAATGGCTAAAATATATTTATCAATAGATGTTGAGCTGCTGACTGTGTTAGCTCTCCTCTTAAAGATTTTTTTTTTTGGGGGGTACATTTTTTTTCTTCAGTGTTCTTCTCCTTTTGGTAACCATGCTATCCAGAGTAACACATTTTCTTTTCATACAGGAACACAAATTGAAACTAGATAAACTGTCTGTTAAGTCATGAAATAATTTAATTACAGGGAGGATTTGTGAAATCCATTAATAAGCTAGATGGGTTATTAAATATGCTGTTACAGCAGAGTCAAAGAGGGGATTCCCAGATTAAAGGATGATGAAATTTTTATCCTCATGGTTGGAGTTAGGTTTGGCCCACGGGTTAAATCAGGCAAAATTGTTTCTCTGTTAAGCAGATGTTCAGTTGCTCAAGAAATGAAGTTTATCAAATGGAAATCTAAGAAAACTAATGAGGGCATTGTATTTGTATGATTAGCTTTCATAGTATTAGACCCGTGGTGGTGGTACTGCGGTAGTGTTGTCGCCTCACAGTAAGACGCTGTCCGGTTCGATTCTCAGCTAGAACGTCTTCTGCATGGTGACATGCATGAATGGGCCTACCTTCATTGAAGGTTGTGCATCAGGGCTGGTAACTCGGCACATAAAAATCAACTACCAAACATTAGCGGACCGGAGTTCTGCTGTGGCGACCCCTAACCGAGAAAAGCCGAAAGACTCAACAAAGCTTTCATAGTATTATAGGTTACATATTGTTAACAGTCAGTTTTCAAAGGCAGGTTTAATTCAAGTTTTAATTGCATAACATGCATATCGGTTGGGCTTTTAAATTCCATTCTAAAATTGTACATCTGGCATATGTTACATTGCTACAAGTAAGTGACTTTAACGTGATGTTCAAAACAATTATGTAGATTGTCTGTAACTCAGTGTGGAATTACAAGAAGAAGAGCACTGGGGAACTTTAAAATGAAATGGCAGCTTGTGAAATAGCAACACAGACAACAAAAATAGTAAAGTAAAAATACTGATGTAACTTACCATGATGTGAGCAGGTTAAACTAGTATGAAATAATGTAGAATACAACAATGAATGAAGAATGACATGTTAAAAAACATATTAAGCAAAGTGCTGCTCACCACTAGAAGTAAAACACTGATTTTCAAAACAAAACAAAAGCAATAATATACATTTATGAAATAATGTAAATTTAGAAGCTGAAGGTTCCTCCATAGAATATAGTATTAAATATATGTATTGCAGATGGTAAGCCCTTTGCCTTACTTATCATGACATTTAATAATTTGTCACACTGATAGAAAGATATGCCTAATATTTTCAAGGGTCTGTGAGATGCTTGGGAAATAACATTTAAGTACAGTTCCAGAATGAGATTAATAAACAGAAAAGCAAATTAAAAAAAATAAGCAGTCTGGATGAAAAGAAGAGAAAAAAACAATAGTTACAAGCTATCACTGAATCATGTTGTAAAAACATTAAATCTGACTACTGAAAATATAATGTACATACTGCAAATTCATGCAAGCCTGTACACCTAACTCTAAGTTGCCAATCTCTTAAACAGCAAGATGAGTAGGCCAGTAGTAAGCCAAGAAATCAATAGTAAAATAAATATTTAGCAACAGGCTGCCAATGACACAGGCAATAACAGATTAAAACTGACCATGTTGCTGTGAATGACCTGAGATGTACCTCCTTGAACTACATGAAAAGAGACATAGAGGAGCTCTCGGATCTTGTAGGCCAGGCAGGTATGACACTAGCTCTGAGTAGTATCCTACCATCTCCTAGAATGATACCACAGTACAAGCAGAAAATGACTGACTTCAACAATTGGCTAAGTTTCTGGTGTCATTCTATTGGGATCCAGTATCTGTCTGCCTGGGATGACATGATCAACAGTTTTCTATGCTTCACCTGAGATGGCCTGTACCTGTCACACCATGGATTCTGGATACTGGCCAAGGCTCCTGCCACCCCTATAGTGCCTTTTTTAGGCAATGTCCTGAAGACAAAATTACCACCATAACAGCTACAAGCAAACAAAATCTGAGGGTTATGCTACTCAACACTAGAAGTCTAAATCCCAACATGCACTAGCTCTAAGCACTCCTTAAAATGGAGAACATCGACATTTGTGCAGTACCCGTGACCTGGTTCAAGGCTTCTGAGAGCACCCCAGCACTACCACGCTATAATTTATACCACACCTTTTGGCCCCTAAACCTGGGCCAAAGCACTAAAGACGGTGGTGCCTCCATATTCATAAAGGATATGCACACCTCCAGACAAGTAGCCTAACATAACACATTAGAGATACTTCAGGTACAACTAACACTGGGTAAAACTGCAGTCCAGGTTGTAACCTGCTATTGATCCCCCACCATGTCCCAAGACTCTCACTCCACATTCCTAAACACACTGGAAAATATTAGGGTACAACCCAATACCCTTATACTGGGAGACTTTAACTATCCCTCCATTAACTAGGAAAATTACTCATGTACCAACACACTTGCTCAACGTTTTCTGGAATTTATTAATTCCAACACCCTGGACCAACTCATTCTTACCCCCACCAGGGGTAGAAACATCCTTGACCTGGTCATTACTAACATGGGTGACCATTGCTCTACACCAGTAATCAACTCCTCCCTGGTCAGATCTGACCACAAGCTAATCACCATGTATATCCACATCCCACCCTCACTCTCCCTAAAGGAAACCACCATAAAAAAACTTCTCCAAAGCCAGTTTTGGGCTTCTAAAAACAGAGCTGGCTAACTTCACGACACCCATGCAAATGGAAAATAGGTGCATGACTGCTGAATCACACACCAATGCACTGTATGAGCACATACACAAGTGCATGGAACGGGTCATACCAAACAGAACCAAGATGCTCTCCTCCAAAAAAAAAGCCAATTTGGTGGTCCCTCACCATAAATAAACTCTACAACAGAAGGAAAAACTGTTGCAGAAAAGGGTGAATTCCCAAGACTGGAAAAACTCCCTTGTTAGCCTCACCAAAAAACTGAGATCCATCATCAAATCCATTAAAGCTAGCAATGAAAACAAAACTGCTGCAGATTTTAAAGACAACGACAAGGCATTCTATAGTTATGTCAAGAATCTACATGGCAATACTCAGATCTGCTCTGAGTTACAGCATAATGGCAATACATATACAGAACCAACTGATATTGCCACCATATTGGCCGACAGGTTCAGTGTGAACTTTACTCCCACTTTCACCCCTAAAGGGCCTATCACAATACCTGAGGAATGCCAAGTCCCTATTATCACACCTACACAGGTTAAAAAATGCACTGTCCAAAGCCAAGAATATGGGTCTATATCATATTATCGGATGAAGAAAAGACAGAATGCTCTTTCATCAATCCCATAATGTCAAAAGGAGAAAATAGCAAAGCCATGGAACACCGATTTTTTTCCCAGGGAAGGAAATCGGTGAGCCGTCTTTAGGACTTTGCCATTTCCTACACTATGGTGCAATTTCATAGTTGTTATATTTAAGTAGGGGAGTTTGGGGGGCACAGCCCCCCACTTAATTTTGTGTTTAAACTTTTTTTTTTTTTTTTTTTTTTGCAGAGCAGTGAATTTTTTTTCCCTGGGAAAAAATTCTCTGTTCTGTGTGTCCGCATTTTTGTGATTTTGACATTACCAGTTTGATGAAAGTGCATTTGCTCTTTTCATCATCCAATAATGTGATATAAATGCCAAGAATACAACTTCCATGGGACCTGATAATATCCCTGGCTGTGTTCTACATTAAGTAAAAAGTTAACTGGCACCACACCTGATTACCCTGTGCAATCACAGCCTCATTTCAGCCTTTGTTCCTACCAAATGGCACACTGCTATGGTCATCCCACTCCACAAACTGGGAGTGACTACAGACCCTGGGAACTACTGCTCTATTAGTTTGACAAGTCTGATATGTAAGGCTATGGAGCACATCATCATGGACCTTATAAATAAGGACATAGGGAGTCTCCAACTCTGGACCCCATGCAGTTTGGCTTTGTGAAAGTAGATCATGCCTGCTCAACCTGATAGACGTCTTTGAATCTGTCACCAGAGCTGTGGATGAGGGCAAGGTAGTTCATGCAGCCTACCTAGATCTTGCCAAGGCCTTCAACACCATTCCTCTCTTAGGAATCATAGATAGACTCACAAAACTAGGCATAAAACCCTATGTCATAAGATGGGTTAACTACTGGCTCACTGATAAAACCCATGCTGAGAAAGTAGCAGACTCCAAATCTGACTACTGACCATTTACAAGTGGTGTCCCACAGGGATTGGTCCTAGGTCCTCTCCTGTTTGGCATCTACTTCTCTGAAGTTCAAGACAACACAAAGGGACTCTGGTTGACCAAGTTCACAGATGATTGCAAACTGGGAGCCATTATCGATTCTACAACTGACATAGACAGTCTACAAAAAGGCCTCACCAACACCATTGACTGGTACCAGAACCATGGCCTTAAGCTCAATGCCAAAAAGTGCTTTGTCATTCCCTTTGGGAAAAATTCAGTGCCCATGAACTACCACACAGGCGGTAGTCTACTAAACACCAAAGGTGTGATAAGAGACCTGGGGGCACAGGTTGACAGCAACCT
Organism: Protopterus annectens; assembly: GCF_019279795.1. NCBI lineage: Eukaryota > Metazoa > Chordata > Ceratodontiformes > Protopteridae > Protopterus > Protopterus annectens. Next base: position 739,634,011 of record NC_056745.1, on the reverse strand, counting down.
CTCCTTTGATAACCACATTGTCACTGTAGTCAGAAAGTCCTTCTATGTGACACATCTCATTGCAAAAGTTTTCTCATCCAGGAAGAAAGAGGTCGTAATCTCTCTCTACTTTCCCTCATTAGACCTAGTATAGAATACAACACCCCATTTGGTATGTAGCGCACTAGACATCTACAACAACTGGAAAGGGCACAAAAATACCTCACTAAGAGGATCTTAAGCCTTAGGCATATGCCCTATACAGACAGACTCATAAAACTCCAGCTATACTCTGTCTCTTATCACCTACTTAGAGGTGATCTCTGCTTGACCTACAAAGCCATGACTGACCCAGAGATGCCAGATATGCTACGCCTAAAGAAATCCCAATCCCTCCATGCCACATGCTCCAGGGACCTAAACCTCATTACCACAATAAACAGAACATGCTGGAGGGACAGGTTCCTAACCCAGAGACTTCCCATACTCTGGAACAAACTTTCCATTCACATCAAGCAGACCACTTCACTGACCTTCTTTAAGAGAAATCTTGACAAGTTGATGGGCAATAGGAAGTTCACCCCAGGGATCACTTCAGTGGCCTTGCTTGACAGAAGCACTGGGAACTAACTTTGGGCAGCATGATGCCAGGGAATCTTCTTGGGCTAGGCTTATATAGGCTTCGGGGCCATTAGCCTAGTACACACCTACGAACCTATGAACATATGTCCACATTACTCATGTTACTACTTTTGCATTAACACACTGTACAAATTTCATATCTTAAATATTTTACAACACCCCTCACACATATTATTACTAGCAATGAGAAAAGGTGAATTTACAACAAAAAACCTATGTACCATACATTCACATAGACTACAAGTAAGATACTTAGTATGTACCATATACTTTAGCCCATTCATTTAATTTACAATAATGGGTATCAATACGTATTTCTTAATTCAATAATAAAAGTATGTCTGTAAACTGGATTCCAAACCTGCATCACTTGTCTTTTTTCTGTGCACTCACCTCTCATATATATTGTGCCATGGTGATACTTACCTGACATGTAGAATTTATTCAATTAGTACTATCCAGAGTGCTGATGTCTGTGCATTGGCAACAGGCTTATTTGCACTGCAGAAGGTTGCCCAAATTAAATTGTTCACTTTTACCTTAGGAAGTAAAGTGTAGTTCACTGCCTGGGCCCACTGCCAGTCCAGAGTGTGAAATGCCAAACAGCATGCAAATGATGAAGACCAAAGAAAAAAATTAAACTGACAGAGGAAGCATTATTAAACAAGTAGTTGAACTGTACAGTTCTGATATTTCCTTACCATTGCTGTCTTTGAACATGAACCTATTTTTTTTTAAACCTCAGGACAGCAGGCTATTCCCAAGACACGTTTGAGATTCTTATCAGTATATGCCGAACACATGTTTATACTGTGAAGATAAAAAGGAGGTGACATTTACTCAAAATGTGGCATATTATCTGTTGATATTACAGGTAAAACAGAATCAAGATCTGAACTTTGCCCTCTGTAATGTGGAGTTAGGTAGTGAATGGCTGTGATACCGGCAAAAAGTAAGATACTCTTTCCTCACCCAATATAAAATTAAAAATAAAGACTGCAGCTCTTTTCTCCTCTTTATTGTATGAACATTATTCCCTTATATATGTTTCTCTAACAAGACTGCTGTGTGATTTGCCTTGTAGTTGATATGTTTCAATGAATAATCTATTTCCTTAGACTTGCAGACATAATTTTCTCAGAGACAGAAATTGTGCCATAAACAATTCATATCAATGTTAGGAATAGTGTTCTCCTAAGGCAGTCAGTGTCGACACAAACTTTCTTGTAAGTCCCTTCTCCTTGAAACATTCTCTAAGTAGTTTCTGTCCACTGTCAAGAGATCACCAACATCTCAGCAGTGGGTTCACACAAATTCATTGATGTTGGTTCTGACATGAAAGACAACACCAGTCTGTACATCAAAGAGGCCTAACTGTGAAAAACTGATTGTTCCCACAGTCAGACTAACCTTTCACACATGCAAGCACTTAGCAGATAACACTTCTCTGTGCTCATCCTTGCAGAGATATGGCATATGCATGCAATCATATAAGTCCTTATACCATGTTTACACTCCCTGCACTTATTGCAGATTTTAGAATTCATGAATACTAATGAGTCCATGCCTCATTTGCATATTCATAGTGCTCACAGGACTGAATCTGCACTATATCAATGTAATTGTGTATGCAAGGAAATTGTATCTGCATACATGCTATTTGCTTGCAAAACTCTTTTTGTAATGTCACAACTAACTTGATGCAAATGCATGTTTTTTTAATAAATGCTATATTTCAGCCTTACTGATAAATTTTTCACTTACTGATAAATTGCACTTTACATTAAACCCATGATTTTATTCTCTGCATTGTTTGCCCCTTGCTGGTGGCATAGGCATGGATATTGGTTATTTTTTTTTCATTACAAATGTTTGTGAAGAATGTAACATTGTTTTATGGAAATGTTTTCTATTCCCAGCTGGGCAGTTATTGCAGGACAGTATGGTATCACTTACTGTCAAGGTCAGTGGTTTGACTTTGTAGCCCACAACATGTGTTAAGCCTGTGATATATGTAATTGACTGCCCTCTATACAAGTGAACATCTAAGAGCAGTCTTAGCCATTTATAATATAAAAGTGTACATTGCTATGGTTAATGCCACAATGTACTATTCAGTTACACATGTGCTGTCTTCCTTACATAACATGTACATTTGCTTTTCATTTAATTTCCTTTTGTTGGTGGGGAGTTCTGTATTTAATCGTGTGTAGTGATATAGAGCTTTATTTTTTTTTTTATTATTTGGCATATGATGGAAGAATACATTTATACATACATATTTTTTTATTGTTAACAATCACTTATATCTTAATTGTGTACTATATGTTTCTATCATTTTTCAACTCATACAGGACTATGGTGTCCAGCATATCTGCATATTGTAAAAGACCATACTGTGCTGCAGAGAATGAAGTAGCAGTTAAGCACTAAGTTGACACAGCTCCTTCCTCTTAGAAAGATGCAGAGGTGGCAGGTACTCCTGTGATCATATCTGTGAGCAGATGGTCAACTCTAAACTGGCTATACTATATATATATATATATATATATATATATATATATATATATATATATATATATATATATATATATAGTCTTCTTCTTCTTTTGGCTTTTCCCATTTAGGGGTCGCCACAGCGGATCATCTGTCCCCTCATGATTGGGCAGTGGGGTTTTACGGTGTTGAGTTGCCAGCCCGGCGCCCAACCTTCCACAGAAGGCACACACTCACACCTAGGGCCAATTTAGAGTGTCCAGTCCACCTACTACATATCTTTGGGATGTGGGAGGAAACTGGAGTACCCGGAAGGAACCCACACGACCACAGGGAGGACATGCAGACTCCGCACAGAAGGCACCCCAGCCAAGAATTGAATCAGAGAACCTTTTGCTGTGAGGCGGCAATGCTAACCGTTGCACCACCGCGGCCGCCTACATATATATATATATATATATATATATATATATATATATATATATATATATATATATATATACATACATATATATTAGAAAATCTGACATATGACTGGTGGCATAATAACTTACATGATATGCAGAGCATGTGAAATTGGCTGGGGGCATATGGCTGCGGGAGGTTGCTGTTAACAAACCACAAGTAACTGAAAGTAAGGAGTTTCTGTCCACTGTCAAAGATCACCAACACCTCAGCAGAGAGTTCACACAGATTTACTGATGTTGGTTCTGACACAAAGGACAACACCAGTGTGTATACTGCAGAACTTCCAAGAGTGCAATACAATTCAATAATTCACACTCATTTCTTTGGTGTTAGGCTTGCCCGCATGAATTCCCACCAACACCTCCCTGTGTTCGTGATGATGACTGTGCCCCGTCCTTTGCACATTTTATATTTACTTATGGTTGCATATACTTCTTTTTCAAACAGGTTCTACACTTACCTAAGGCCTAAGATGTGGGTGGAAGAGGTTATATATTTCATACACTGTTTCCCTGTCTAACCAGTATTGCTCTACAATTCTCCTATGTCATACAGTCCATACTAAGTCAGTGTATAAAGACCCTCCATCTTGCCAGAGGTCTGGCAGCAGCAGTAGCAGCACCTTGATTTAAAATCTGCTGCATATACAGGTTAAGGATGGTAACAAACAGCCCATGACATTTTTTTAAATGTTATTGTGGCTGTAAACCAAATAGTTTTGGATTTCTGAGCAAATGGCTGAACTAAGTGTACAGGATTTCTTTACAGGTTACTGAATAACTCTGACATATTGAATTGGTTAATTAGCATGTAATTCAGCTGCTTAAGCTATCATCAGATCATCAGATATTCTGCCATTTACCCTTGTTTTTTGCAGCTCTGCACTAAGTGTACATCCATTTAATGACTATGAAATAATTCACTATCATATGTATGCTGTCCTGCATACACAATAGCTGCATTTAGCATAGCCATTCATGAATCCATCCTTTCCTGTTATCAGCATGGAACAAATGGGCAAAATAAAGAACACTGGCCAAACTCATCAGCTAAGATACTTAAAATATAGTTATTAGCTATATCTTCATAGTTAAAAAAGACTTTTGATGCATTATTAGGGGTCAGTGTTATTCGGTATTATTTTCCATGGGTATTTGTTAAAAAAAATCTTAGTAATGAATATGTACAAATCTTTTTAGTGTGGAACATCGTGGAACATAGAATTAAGACTCCAAATGAATGTGAGGAACTGTTAAGATGGAGGATACAGTGCTGTGTGTTGGGACACTTAAAATAAAAATTACAACTAATTGGCAGTGAACAAGAAGTTATGCTTGCATTTCAGATGCCTGTCAGTCACCATACCACTCCAGTATTCTTCTATAAATTATTCCTAGAAGTTGAGAAAATGACTGTAAAAATGAAACCAAATACAGTGCTAGTATATATAATGTTTATGAACTACAGAACATTAGAAATAATTAGGGATTTATGATATAGTATAGTATACCTTGCTTCATTCAGTATACTAGATTTCTAGAGATAAAATGAATGGCAGCCAACATACCTCACAATCTGCAGGCATCAAAATCTGGACAAAGGTTCTTGAAAAGTAGGTACATCTGGCCAAATATCTGAACAGCTAATTAGCATTAATCTGCATATTAACATAACCTCTCCTACTTCCAGTAGGGTTGCAGTATACCACCACTCAGAAGCACAAGTGAAAAACATAGTGATAAGTCAACACAAGATATAACCAGAGTAATAAGACAGGATGCATTTGTTTATCTCAAAAAGCAGTTTTCATGATTAATGTCAAAAGTGGATTTATCTCTCTTTTGTATCTCTGTCACTCCCCTCTCCCTTTCTGTCTGTCTTCTTCTTGCTCTCTATAAATAAAAACATAAAATATCCATCCATCAACATTTCCTCAGAAATTGAAAGAACTATTCCACTCATAGTGTGTAAACATTTTAAAAATGAAAAAATAAAAATAAATAAATAAATAACCAGAAAGTGCATTTCACTAGGTCAGAAAACAACACAAACCCCAAGCAGCTCACTATTGTCCTCCAAGTCACAATAACAAACCATAAAAAAGTTAAAAAAGATGTTGATTTATTATTAAGCATTCAATTTTTAAATCCACTTTTCATCGAGTATATCTTACTCAACTTCATCAGAGGAGGCAAAACAGCCGTTCAGTCCTTACAGTTTCATCTGCACATTTAACCTTGATTCTAGTGATGTAGTGGCTATAATTTCTAAGAATTGGGAAATTTTAATGAGAGATGAACACTTTAGATCTCTCTTTCCAGCATTGCCTAAGCTAGTCTTTAGACGAAGCAGTAACCTGAAGTCAATTTTAGAGGCTAACAGTAGTTTACCTAGTAACAGAGACGGCATGAACAAATGCAACATGTGCCGCCTTTGTAAATATATTGATGTAGGCCTTAGCTTTGAAATAAGAAATAGGAAATTTAAAACGACAGGCAAATTTGATTGCCAGTGCAAGCAGGTTGTCTATCTAGCTGTGTAGCATGTCCTGCTTTTTATATCGGTAAGACCGATAGAAAGCTGTGTGAGAGGATGTATGAACACATGTATTGCATTGGTAAAAACAAACTTGAAAATGCACTAGCTAGACATATCAGCGAGTACCCAGGACACCTGTTCAAGTTTAGGGTCATACAACAACTGAAAAGTGACGGGAGAGGAGGACCTGAGTCACTTAGACTAGAAAGATGAGAATTAATCTGGCAATTGAGAGTTAATGCCTGTCAATTTCCAGGCATTAATGAAGTAAGTTCCATAATGTGTATCCTACGTTTAAAGAATTTGGTTAGATAATAACAATGTGTCACCTATTATTATAGTAGAGTTCTGTGTTTAACCTACAAGTATCTTGAACACTGTTAATTATTAGTACATATATGTCTTAGTAAGTTTCTTTTACCTGCTTAACATAATAAATCATAATGATACTAATATTTAAAATTACAAGTGGGTAAAGGTAGGTTTGAGTATGTTACCTACTGTTAGTGAGATGTTTAATATAAGAAAGGATAATAACTGATTGATGTCGCTGATAGTAGAAAAAGGCCTTTATACCACAGTTAGTGGAAAGAGCTTGTACATTGTAGTATGTATACACGCACTGTTTAGTGCGGTTTAAAATTGTGGTTGGAACTTGAAGTTGTTAGGTCACAGTCGTAACTTAAACATAAATGTGACAATGTATCTTTAAGTTTGACACAATTATATGGTTGCAAAAACATCTAGCCAATAACAATGTTACTAGTACGTTCATGTGACCTGGTTAGGAGTCTATATAGAAGGTTTTCATTTAGAAACGGCTATTACATGATTTTATCTGATGAAGTTGAGTAAGGTATACTCGACGAAAAGTGGATTTAAAAACTGAATGCTTAATAATAAATCAACATCTTTTTTAACTTTTTTATGGTTTGTTATTGTGACTTGGAGGACAATAGTGAGCTGCTTGGGGTTCATGTTGTTTTCTGACCTAGTGGGTTCATTTTCTTCTTAAGTTTGTTCAGAAAGTGCATTTCAAAAAGTTCTAAAGTACCACGGAGTAAGAATGCAGTAGGCATTCTCATCCTACATCTGATCTCTTTAAATACACATTTCTCAAGACATAAAGAAAAACAGTTATCACAAAACTTATCATAAATATCCTAACTTCAACATAACCTCATTTATAACTGCAGAGCAATGCCATTGCCAAAAAAAGTAGTTAAATATATAAAAGCTTCTCGAGGTACAAGTTTGAATATATACCATCATACAGATAAGTACAATCTTGCAATTCCTTCTGTGGGCATCTGAGCAGCTATCATGTTATAGGTGACATTGCAGATAACCCGACAAGGAAGGATACCACCATACCATCCCTGTGCTTACAAATTAACTGCCAAATCACCCTTGTGACCCAGCACTACAACACAACTTAAGCCTCATTACATAACATAAACAGACGCTGCTGTGCTGGGACTCTGCTGCCTCATTCCCATCATATACAGACTGACTGCATACCTGGCTGGCAGCTGGCAGGTAATACAAATAAAAAAAAGAAAAATATATCCATCCATAACCCCTTTTTCCCATATGAGGTTAGGGTATTATTTCAACTGAGACAATCATCTAGAGCCAAGGTTTAAACTGCTGGGTGGCTAGCCCCGCCATGGTAGTTCTTTCACACCACACACTCGCATCCATTGCCAATTTAGAGTGTCCAGTCAACTTACTGCATGTTTTTGGGAGGAAACTGTAGGACCTGGTGGAAACCAATGCAGACACAATGTAGACATGCCAACTCCACACAGAAGATACTCCCACTGAGAATCAAACCAGGGAGCCTTATGTTGTGAGACAACAACACTATTCACTGCACCACTGAGTTGCCCATATATGACACCCCGACTTGCTGGTGTACTCGCCTTCGATTCCAGCTAGGTGGCAAGTAATACAACACTTCTTAACTTTTACACAACTAAATGATGTCTGGGACTCAAAATGTCAAGTATGCTGCTTAATGAACATCTCTAGTCGCATTCTTGTCTATCCATACTGTCACAAGCACTGCAAATCAAGTAATACAAATGTTAATGGCCAGGTACTACAAAGTTTACTTCTCAGCTGTCCCTGATTTTCAGAGATGTCCCTGATTTTGAATCAAATTTTAGCTTCCTTCCTGTTAATCCTAAAACTGTTGGATTTTGGGGAAATGGTGGTGATTTATATGTAATAAATAATGACAATAATTATAATTATAGATTTCTTTTACTTCAGAAATGATATTTAAATTCACATTCTCTTATTCTATCAATGTCTCAAGTTAATAGCACTAACATTTTAAAAGGTGTCCCTATTTCTAGATTTGTCCTCAATTGTGCTAAGATTTGTCCGCTTTTAACAGGATTTCGATCTTCTACATTCTAGAGCTTTGTTAATGCAGAAAGGTTCACAGAAATTCAAGAAAGCTGACTTTCAGAAAACATCTTTTAAAGGAACCTAATCAGATATCTAACTGCCACACACTTAACAATATGTTCAGTGGAAATTGCATTAACCAGTAATCATCAGCTAGAATTTCTGTTTTAGCTCTAGCAAGGTCAAGGTATTTCCCTCTGTGAAGCCATGGAATGATAACGTCATGACTGGCTGGGGTAAAGCGAATTACAAGAAATTGTGAGGTGAATGAGTGAAGAGAAATTCCCTAGCACCCTATTAACTTTAAGGTCAATATTTTTCATCAAATGCCGTACTGTTGACAGGGATGCATGTGTGTGTGTGTGTGTATGTGTGTGTGTGTGTGTGTGTGTGTGTGTGTGTGTGTGTGTGTGTGTGTGTGTGTGTGTGTGTGTGTGTATATGTGTGTGTGTGTGTGTGTGTGTGTGTGTGTGTGTGTGTGTGTGTGCGCGTAAACTGGCAAGAGCCTGAGTTCTCTACCTATACCACCACTTGGGAGTGAAGGAGTTAGGGCTCTCAACTGTTCAAATTTCACAACATGTCTGGAATGTTTGGCTCATACTTTTGGTCTGTTCTTCTTAAAATATGTGGTTTCTGGCAATCAGTGAGAACTGAATTCACTAAATAATGATATCCATTTAAGTTTCAGTCATTCTATCTTTCAGGAAACATATGGCAACACATTTTATTCTAGGTACTTTTTAAGATTATACAAGCAATGTTTAAAATGTGTCCCTGGTTTTGGCCCTTTGCCCCCCCCCCAATAAATTTTTACTTTTTCCTGATTTGTTGTGCTGTACAGTTCTTCAGGAAAAAGATATGTTTAGTGCTGCTTATACAAAACCTGCTTGTATTGTTAGTAGCACAAAAAGTAGTATACCTGCTTTTGCAGCAGAAGGCTGTGGGTTCTACTCCTACAGTATGTAGATGGATTTCTGATACTGTACTTGGTTGTACTTTTAAAGGAGATGGATGATGCAGTCCTGCAAATGTCTTCCTTTGGTGGAGATACCTAGTAGCTATGAACCTGTTATCAGTTTGCCATCCGTTCCCTATTGAAATATTACTAGCGTATCATTTTTAATGTAACATAGGCAATTTATTCTTCAAGGGCAACAGGCACTTTATTTGTACATGAAACAATTAAATATAAAGTTGTTTGCTAGCAGCAACCTGCTCATTAGTTACATAACTCTTTAATGTGGATTATTTAGATGACTTTTACTTCTGCAGAGTTTGTGCATGTTTACTGATACTGGTGGACTGTAGAAATCTGAGTAGACTTTTATGATGGAAATGTTCTGAATAGGGCAGTTTTGTCATTGTTTCATGCATTTTGTTTAATTGCTTACTGGAAAAATGTTCAAAATAATACATTTAAAATGTGCTCTAACAAGTATGCTGTATTATACAAGGAATATAATTTAATACAGTCAGGAAGGTGTGTCAAAGAACACATGTATGTTTCATGTGCAAGGGGCTTATGATTTGAAAACAGACCAAAGGTAATCTTTATCCGCCACGGGCTAGATGCATTTTCTTTGAATGTGGGTTTCAATGCTGTTTCAATTAATGTGAGTTTCAAGGGCAGAGAAGTTTTAATGATAAGTCTATTTTTCATTGTGAGTTTATATTGCTTTGTTTAGCAGATGTCTATTAGTGTTTGTGTTATAAAATGTGAAATAAAAGTTTTAAATAAACTTCAGATAATCACTGTAGAAGTAAAGCAGTATGCACATTACAGTGTTTATGGTAAATGGGGCGAAATGGCCAAATAATGGGACATTGGAATGGCTGCAGGGGGACTCTGGGGGCCATAATTTGGTTGTCTGTTCTTCAGTTTGCATTTGAAAGTTGGTATCCCACAATTTCATTGAAGTGGATGGGTTACATAATTATGCATGCAAATTTTATGTTAATCGGCATACAGATTTGTACCTATTTTTCATGGGCCTTTGTCCAGATTTTTGATGTTTCCAGGTTGGGAGGTATGGCAGTCTTGTGTGCATAGCTCTCAACTGTCCATATTTTCACAGAATGTCCAGAGATTTGCCTCATATTTTTTTGTCTGTTTCTCATACAATTTGTGGTTTTCTGAAGTCTTGTGGCAAATCAGTGAGGAGTGAATTCACTAAATAATGACAGGCATTTCATATCTTTCAGAAAATACATTGTAATACAAGAACTTTTAATCTAGCAACTTTCTAAGTTTATAAGAGCAATATTTAAAATTTGTCCTTATTTTGGGGGCTTTGTCCTCCCATTATATTTGGCTTTGTCCAGTTTTTTTGTGCTAAGAGGTTGAGATTTATGCTTGTGTGAGTGAATGTGAGTATGAAACTAGAGTAGACTGCATGTGTACATGTATATGTGTGTGTTAAACACACGAGACTGTGTATGAGAGAAAGAGGGAGGAAGAGAGAGAGAGAGAGAGACAGAGAAAACTGGCTTTCTAGAAAATTGTTGGGTTTTACTTACTTATTGTTTTAAGTACTATATCATTTTTTATATATTTGATATAAAATGCTTCCTCCAGCACCATTAATATATACTACCAAAAGTTTGAAAGGCTAGGCAGAGGAACTATTTTACATCAAAAATATATAAAAAAATTATATAGTACTTAAAAATGTAAGTTAAACAATTTTACAGACAGCCCATTCTATAAGTGCAATAATGCCATCTAGGGTGTGTGTTAATATAGCAATAATCAACAATGTTGGTGTGGGATATTGAAGATTTACTCACAGTTGGTGTGGTTTAATCACAAAGGCAAAGCCTCAATGATTAAATAAAGCCAACCATGGTTAAATCTTCAATATACCAAACCATGGAGTTGGTTATTGCTATTATACAATGACATTATTTAAGAAAGAAATACTTAGTTTTCTTAAATATCTTTGTATAATGCCTCCGTGGTACCCTTCCACATTTTCTCCTGTATCCTGGGGCTTTCCTGATGTACTGTGCATACGTATGGGACTTGCATTCCCACACTTACGCAGTGTATCAGTGCTGTGTAAAGGAAGCAACTGAGAAAGGAAGATCTCCATTGCTTTTTTTATTTATTTTTTAAGAAAAAAGAAACTGAGAGACCTTTAACATTCCGGAGAGATGAAACAGAGAAAATAAAAAGATACTCAGGTACGTTTCTTTAGTTTTGCAGAACATACCTGATTATCCTTTTATGTATCTCTGTGCCATCTCCCTCGCTTGTTTGAGGTCTTCAGTGTTGTAAACATATTTAAAAAAAAAAGAAAGAAAAGTAAAAATTTTATGGGGTATACTAATGGAAAAAAAGTCGGGGCAACCAGACCTTTTTCCATTGGTATATTCTTGGATTTACAATGGGCACGCTCGTTGGGCTGACCTTTTTCAATATTACTGGTCAGTCATTGTTTAATGTGTAATTAACTCTCTTCCAGGTGTGTAGATGCCCTCCACCTGCAACATCGGGCATCATAACACCCATCAATGGGTCTTAATTACACACTGACACACAGCCTGTCCGGCATTGTTGCTTACTTATAGACTTGTTTTACTTCAGAAATTGTATGTTACTTCACATTCTCTTATTCTGTCAATATCTCAAGTTAATAGTGCTGATATTTTAAAAGTGTCTCTGATTGTTCCTGATTATTTCTGGATTTGTCCCTGATTGGTTAAGAGCTATGCTCATTTTCATTCTTAAAAAGTCCTTGATCTGGGAAGGGGACTAGGGTTGCCACTCAAAGTGGGATATTTTTGGTACAAACGTCAGATTTTGCATGCCAAAACATACCCACAGCCAGTACAAAGGACAGAAATTCACTTTTTTGCCTAAATAAAAGCTTATTCTTGTAGCATTTTTGTTGCTTATTCAGTTTTGGATAACATTTATGTGTTTCAGATAAAGAATAACTGTTTTATTCAACTATTACATAAAATATAGGAAATAATTTTGTCCTGAAATCTCAGGGCATTTGTCATTTTTACAATTTTTTTGCAGGACACAACTGCCCAAAGAGGGGCTGTCCCTCGCAAAGTGGGATGGGCGGTAGCCCTAAAGAGGACTATGAAACAATAACTGCTTAGAATTTTCAAACATATATCCATAATAAATAATGCTGAATCCTACCAATTTTATATAACTATGCTGTAATCATATTAGTAAGTTTCCGTAATTTGCCCATTTGTTTAGGAGGGGTATACTTCCCAACATTTCGACATGAAAACTATAGCACCGGTTTTAAAAACTTTATCAGAGAGCCGAAAAGATGGAAACCATTTTTTTATAGAAAGTATTTAGATGAGGTCTATATCAGCATTTCGAAAATGTAATAGGTCGATCATTTCTTTTCGAATGCGGGGGGGGGGGGGTTATGGGGGGGACTAAAGGGTGTAGGTCCCCTGCACCCCCCACACGCCCGCTACTTAAATGTACCAACTCCGAGACCGCACTACATTGAGGTAAACGGAAATCTCCCCTTACAGAGATTTCCGTTTACCCGTTCGATGCTCTGCCCTTTCAACATTCTCGATGCGACAATAGCAAATTCGATATTGTCAGCATTCGTGACGCTGATAGGGGCCGTTTAGAGGATACTAGACCCAATATAGTTAGCCATCTTAAGGAATTTTGTTCGGGCTTATTTCAGTTATTTAATAATACACCGTTATTTAATAATACATCGTTAAATCGGCCTGTCTTTGTGGAAAACATCTGAAGAACGCCAATCTAGGAGGAGCAGAACAAAATCTGAGGTAAAAAAAATCACAGCGCTACGTAAACATATAGCAGCTGAGATGTATGACGACGAAAGTCCTCCACAGTTTGGAGATAGAATGTTAAAATTATGATTATTTTGACGCGCACCACGTCATAAACAAAAAGAACATTTCAGCTCAACGTCAGACATTCTAGTCAAGCCATTGCTTAAACATTTCACATATTGCTACAATCCACTGTGGAGTACGGTCGCGTTTATAACCAAGGAGTGAAACTACGAACGAAGATAAAGATGGAATGTATGTGTCAAAATTTAAGTAATGTTTAGGGAAGCTGTTATGAAGGGAATAAAATATACCAATTTACTAAACTGAATTTTGTTAGGACAGACTAGCTGTGATAAACTGAATGAAATACATCCACTTATTAAACTGTATTTCGCTAGGAAAGGACAACTTAAAGTTTATTGATTATTCTTAGAGGCTGTCCTGAAGTGAATGAAATATATCCACTTACTAAACAGAATTTTGTAAATAAAGGAGTGTTTATGAATTACTATTAAACTGCACTGGGACAGCTTGGTTAGCTAACAATACCAGGACTGTTGTAGGATTGTAACGTCAGGAAACTGTTCTTACTTGGATGGCTAAAATGTATGTCGTGTTTCGGTGAGGACGTATTAGTTATTTTGAACGATTCTCTTTTAGTACAAAGTTTAGTACATTTTTCCAAACTGCGCGTCTCACTTGGATTTCTTAGCAGTTAAGTCGTGGTCTGTTGTCAGAATAGTCGTTGTCTAAAATGTCGGTACTACCTCTCGTTAAAATAGGCTAAGTCTAAAACCGAACCTTCTTTTTATAGTAGTGAATACTTATGTTCTCAGGTTCTGATACACATAATAGTTTAGATATGAATACAGAAACGTTTCAGGAGAAATATGAAGCATGCATTACAGACATACTTCTTAACTTCTTTGCTGAAGAATTCTGGAAAACAGTCGAAATAATGGGGCAAAGACGAAAGTCAGCGACTTTTTAACTTTCCAGTTCACAAAAACATAAATAAATAATAGTGCACTCTGCTTGCCTAAGCATGCATTTTGCAAACAAAAAGAAGTATGAAATAATTTGCAACGTCTGACATTACCGACTTACTGTAATCATCGGTGAATTACCAGAAAAAAAAAAAAAACAGGAGGCAAAATCGGGATGGTTAATGAAATACCATTAAAGAAAACAGAATGAAAATGCTGTTTACTCTTCTTCTTGTGTTCATCATCCCAGTAGGCATATCTCTCACCTGTACAAATTTTCACAAAACGTTCAGATTTTTCCTCGCATTTTTGGTCTATTTCTTATAAAGTAGTGTTTTTCTGGCAAATCATTGGCAAATACTGATGTCTGAAGTCACAAAATAATGACAGTCGTTTGAGTTTCAGACTTCATACACTTCAGAAAATTCATGCGAATGCACAACCTGTTATTTTATCAATCTTCTAAATTTGTAAGAAATATGTAAAAAATGTCCCTGTTGTGGAGACTTTGTCCCCCCATTATTTATGGCTTTGTCCAGATTTCATAGGTGTGTACTAGGCTAATGGCCCTGGAGCCTTTACAAGCCTAACCCATAAGATTATCCTGAGCATCATGCCACCCGCCCTTAGTTCTCAGTGCCTCTGTCAAGTATAGCCACTGGAGTGATCCCTGGAGTGAATTTTCTATTTTCCATCCACTCATCAAGATTTCTCTTGAAGAGGGCCAGTGAGGCGCTCCTCTTGACATGTATGGGAAGTCTATTCCATAGCATGGGCAGTCTCTGGGTTATGAACCTGTCCCTCCAGCTTGTTCTGTTGATTGTGGTAATGAGGTTGAGGTCTCTGGAGCGTGTAGTGTGGGGGGATTGGGATTTCTTTAGATGTAACATTTCTAACAGAGCTGGGTCAGACATGGCTTTGTAAGTCAAGCAGAGATCGCCTCTAAGTAGGCGATATGAGACAGAGAATAGTTGGAGTTTTTTGAGTCTGTCCATGTAGGACAAGTGATCCTCTTTGTGAGGTATTTTTGCAGCCTGTCCAGGTGTCTAGTGAGGTACATGCCAAGTGGGGCATTGTACTTGAAGATTGGCCTAATGAGGGAAGAGTAGAGGGAGACAATGACCTCTTTCTTCCTGGATGCAAAACCCTTAGAAATGACATGTGCCACATAGAAGGGCTTTCTGTCCACAGTAGCAGTGTGGTGGTCAAAAGAGAGGTTGCTGGCAACCTGTGTTCCCAGATCTCTTGTGACGCCTTCTGTGTTCAGTGGACTACCATCGATGTTGTAATTCATGAGAACCTGTTTTTTCCCAAAGGGGATGATGACACATTTTTTGGCATTGAGCTTAAGGCCATGGTTCTGACACCAAACATTGGTCTCAGTGAGGCCTTTCTGTAGGATGTCCACATTACTTGGGGAGTTAATTATGGCTCCCAACTTGCAATCATCTGTGAACTTTGTCAGCTGGAGTCCCTTCATGTTGGCCTGAACTTCAGAGAAGTACATACCAAACAGGAGAGGACTCAAGACTGAACCCTGTGGGACCCAACTCGTGACTGGTTGGCAGTCTGACTTGGAGTCAGCTACTTTCACACTGTGGGTTCTATCTGTGAGCCAGTTTGCAACCCACTTAGTGATATAGGGGTCGATGCCTAGCTTAGTGAGTTTTTCCATAATTCCTGAGTGGGGAATGGTATCAAAGGCCTTGGCCAGATCATGGTAGGCTGTATGAACCACCTTGCCTTCATCCACAGCTCTGGTGACTGACTCAAAGAAGTCGACCAGGTTGAGCAGGCATGATCGACCCTTCACAAAACCTAACTTTGTGGGATCCAGAGTTTGGAGGGTCCCTATATCTTTGTTTATTAGGTCCATAATGATGCGTTCCGTAGCTTTGCATATCAGACTTGTCAGGCTAATGGGGTAATAGTTCCCAGGGTCTGTAGTCGCTCCTTCTTTGTGGAGAGGGATGACTGTGGCAATGCGCCATTCGGTAGGGACAAAGCCTGAGGTGAGGCTGTGATTGAACAGGGCACACAGGTGAGGTCCCAGTTCACTCTGTAGTTAATGTAGAACACTGCCAGGGATATTGTCAGGTCCCATAGAAGCTGTATTCTTGGCCTTGGACAGCGCTGTTTTAACCTGTGCAGCAGTAATACTGGGTGCCTGGCAATCTACTGGTATCGTGATTGGTCCTTTGGTGGGGGAGAGAGGGGTAAAGTTGGCACTGAATCTGTCGACCAGTATATTGGCAATATCTGTTGGCTCGGTATAGGAGGTGCCATTGTGCAATAGCTCTGAGCAAATCTGAGTATTGCCATGGTGATCCTTTACATAACTATAGAAGGCCTTGTGGTTGTCTTTACTATCTGCTGCAATTCTCTTTTCATAGCTAAGCTAGCTTTAGAGGATTTGATGAGGGATCTCAACTTTTTGTTGAGGCTGATAAGGGGGGTTTTCCAGTCTTGGGACTTTACCTTATTTTTTATCATTTTCCTCCTTCTGTTGTAGAGTTTGTTTGTGACAGGGGACCACCAGATTGGCTTCCTTTTTTTTGGAGGCGAGCATCTTGGTTCTATTGGGTATGGCGAGATCCATGCATTTGTGTACGTGCTTGTACAGGGCATTAGTGTATGATTTGGTGGTCATGCAGCTGTTCTCCAATTGCATGGGTGTCATGAATTTAGCCACCTCTGTTTTTAGGAGCCCAAAGTTATCTTTGGAGAAGTTTTTCATGGTGATTACCTTTGCGGGGGGTGGGGGGATGTGGATTTCCAAGGTGATTAGTTTATGGTCGGATCTAACCAGGGAGGAACTGACTATTGAAACAGAGCAACGGTCACCCATGTTAGTAATGACCAGGTCAAGGGTGTTGCCACCTCTAGTGGGGGTAAGAATGAGCTGGTCCAGGGCATTGGAATTAATGAATTCCAGGAAACGTTGGGCAAGTGTATTGGTACATGAGTAGTTTTCCCAGTTAATGGAGGAGTAGTTGAAGTCACCCAGTATAAGAGTGTTAGGTTGGACCCTAATATTCTCCAGGGTGCTTAGGAACGTGTAGTCTGAGTCTTGGGTCATGGTTGGGGACCTATATCAGGCTATGACCCGAATCGCTGTCTTACCCAATGTTAGCTGCACCTGAAGTATCTCTGATGCGT
Source organism: Protopterus annectens (assembly GCF_019279795.1). Taxonomy (NCBI): domain Eukaryota; kingdom Metazoa; phylum Chordata; order Ceratodontiformes; family Protopteridae; genus Protopterus; species Protopterus annectens. The sequence goes on along the minus strand of NC_056745.1, from coordinate 739,616,531 downwards.
CATGTTGGGCTACCAGTCTGGAGGTGTGCGCATCCTTTATGAATATGGAAACACCACCAACTTTGGAACTTTGGTCCAAGTTCTGGGGCCGAAAGGTACGCAATGAGTTGTAGCCTGGTAATGCAGGGGTGCTATTTGCTGCCTTGAACCAGGTCTCTGTTACAGCACAAATGTCGATGTTCTCCATTTTAAGGAGTGCTTCGAGCAAGTACATTTTGAGATTTAGACTTCTAGCATTGAGCAGCATGACCCTCAGATTGCATTTGTTTGTAGCTGTTACAGTGATAATTTGGTCTTTGGAACACCACCTAAAAAAGGCACTATAGGGGTGGCAAGAGCCTTGGCCAGTAGCCGGAAGCCCAGGGGTGACAGATGCAGGCCATCTCTGGCAAAACATCTAGGTCTGTCAATCATGTCATCCCAGGCAGACAGATACTGGATCCCCTTAGAATGACACCAGAAACTTAGCCAACTGTTGAAATTAATAATTTTCTGCCTGTACTGTGGTTATCATTCTTGGTGATGGTAGGAGGCTGCTCAGGGCTTGGGTCATACCCGTCTGGGCTACATAATCCGAAAGCTCCTCCATGTCTCTTTTCATGTAGTCCAGGGAGGTACGTCTCAGGTCATTCACACACACACATATACAATGGCAGAGTCATATTTGTACCTGTTGTTGAGAGACCTGAGTGCGTGCGTTATGTGGTGGATCCTGGCACCTGACAGGCAGCTGACTGTTACTTTCTCCTTATTCAACCTAGTGTTTGCTCTAAGAAGCTGAGAGGTATGCCAGTAGGGTATTTCAGATCTTCATACTCCTCTGATATTTTCAACAAGTGTACTGATCCTTAAAGCAATAATTTCTAATATGCATAAACTTGATCTGTTTAATTAACTGCTTCAATAAGCACACCATATTGGTGTTTCTTCAAAGCTCTCACTAGAATGATAACTATTTCTGAAAGAGAAGCCTTGTACTGAGCTCATTAAAATGAGTGGGACAGAGGGCAGAGCAAAGGATGTGACTTCTGCACAGCTGATCAGCAGGAATTTGTTAGGTACATTATATTGGGGATGTCAACAGCATCTCCTCCATGTACTACAGTGTGAGCGTACAAACAAATTTCTAATTAACTACAAGAAGTGAAGTCAGATGTACCGATTAGCATGCAGCATGATTAGCATTTGTATGACTTTGGTAATAATGATACCAGACCATTTCCTTGCTTCATTTGTAATCTCTGAAATGGCTTGTGCCATTTATCAAATGGGTGAGGTATGCTAGCAGTTTGATTATCTTGAGTATTATGAGTAACTGGGATGCTCTACCTTCCACATAACTTTTTTATATAAATAAATGTATCATTCAAAACATAAAACTCTGTTAACTTTTTAAAGTGGTGGGTTAGGCTATGAATGCCAGTGGCTTAATTTAGTTTCATGCATTCTAGCTGCTATTTGAACTGTTTCAGTTAGGTATTCCTGTTGTAATATTTTTATTTCATAACTAAATGAGTAGGCTAATCAAGTATATGTTTTCAGGACAGTCTTGACCTAGTTAAAGACCAAACAAGACTGGCCTTTTAAGCCTGTTAAATTTGGACTTTCACACAGATTCAAAGGTGTGTTCATAGGTGTGTACTAGGCTAATGGCCCTGGAGCCTTTACAAGCCAAGCCCATAGAAGTGACCTGGCATCGTGCCGCCTGACATTACTTCCCAGTGTCTCTATCAAGTAGAGCTACTGGAGTGATCCCCGGGGTGAACTTTCTATATTCCATCCACTCATCAAAATTTTTCTTGAAGAGGGACAGTGAGGTGCTCTGCTTGACATGTATGGGAAGTCTGTCTATTCCAGAGCATGGGCAATCTCTGGGTGAGGAACCTGTCCCTCCAGCATGTTCTGTTGATTGTGGTAATGAGGTTGAGATCTCTGGAGCATGTGGTGCAGAGGAATAGGGATTTCTTTAGATGTAGCATTAATAACAGAGGTGGGTCAGACCATGGCTTTGTAAGTCAAGCAGAGATCGCTTCTAAGTAGCTCCAGGGCCATTAGCCTAGTACACACCTATGAACACACCTTTGAATCTGTGTGAAGGTCCAAATTTAACAGGCTTAAAAGGCCAGTCTTGTTTGGTTAATACCTCTAATTCCTGCCTCACTAAGTTATCTTGTCAACCTTATTTTTGAATATTTGAATGTTCTTTAATCAGCATATATAGCCTGCTGTATTTGTTTTTTTTTTTTTTTTCATCCTATGTTAATCCTACCTCTTATGCGTGTAAGTGTACAATGTCATGTCATTATGTTGGAGCTTTTCTCCTCGGGCCTCTACTGAAAAAGGGCATGTATCCAGCTAGACTAGCCCAGTCAACAAATGTAAAATAAATAAATAAAATAAAATAAACCTCTTTCTTCCTGGATGCAAAACCCTTAGTAATGAGATGTGCCACATAGAAGGACTTTCTGATGATAGTGGCAATGTGGTGGTCGAAGGAGAGGCTGCTGTCAACCTGCATCCCCAGATCTCTTATAACGCCTTCAGTGGTCAGTGGGCTTCCATTGATGTGGTAATTAGTGGGAACTCAGTTTTTACTAAAGGAGATGACAACACATTTTTTTGGCATTAAGCTTATGGTTTCAACAGCAGTCATTAGTCTCAGTGAGTCCTTTCTGTAGGATGTCTGCATCACTCGGGGAGTTAATAATGGCTCCCAGCTTGCAGTCGTCTTCTAACTTGGTCAGCCAGAGTCCTTTTGTGTTGGCCTGGACTTCTGAGAAGTAGATGCCGAACAGGAGAGGATCCAGGACCGATCCCTGTGGGACTCCACCCGTGACTCATTGGCAGTCTGATTTGGAGTCCACTACTTTCACACTGTGTGTTCTATCTGTGAGCCAGTTTGCAACCCACCTTGTGATATAGGGGTTGATGCCTAGTTTGGTGAGTTTATCAGTAATTCCCAAGTAAAGAATGGTATCAATGGCCTTGGCCAGATCAAGGTAGGCTGTATGCACTGCCTTTCATCCACAGCCCTGGTGACTGACTTAAAATTAGTCAAGCAGGTTGAGCAGGCATGATCTCCCTTTCACAAAGCCAAATTGCGTGGGGTCAAGAGTTTGGAGATTTCCTATATATTTGTTAATCAGGTGCATGATGATGCACTCCATAGCCTTACATATCAGACTCTTCATGCTAATGGGGCGATAATTCCCAGGGTCTGTAGTCGCTCCCCGTTTATGGAGAGGGATGATTGTAGCAGTGCACCATTTAGTAGGGTCAAAGTACCCTTGAAGTGGTAAGGGACCTAGGATCACAGGTTGACCGTGACCTTAACTTCAAACCCCACGTGTCTACCATTGTAAGGGAAGCTTTCCACATAGCTCACTTGATTAGTAAAAGCATCACCTTGAGAGCAAAAGAAGTTATAACCCCCCTATACTCAGCACTTATCCAGCCCATAATTGAGAATAACTCCCCATTCGGTATGTACCATACAGCAATTAGAGAGACCTCAGAGGTTTCTAACAAAGAAGATCAAGGGCCTCCAGCATATGCCTTTCATGGATTGACTAAAATCCCTGTCACTACTCCATATGGTATAGACTTCTTAGGGGAGGCTTATGCGTGGCCTACAGAGCAACCCAAGACCCAAACTTAATGAACTTACTGTATATCCGTAAATCAAATAGGTCTAGGGCTACCCACTCCAGGGACTTAAATATGGCCTGTGACTTAAATAGGACATCCTGGAGGGACAGATTTATCTCCCAGTGACTGCCACATCTTTGGAACAGGCTACCAATTCATGTGAAACAGAGCACCTCTATGACACTGTTCAAGAGGAACCTGGATGAGTGGATGGAGCACTGTAAACACCTGGACATTGGCAGTTAATCACTAAATGCAATCTTGGGTACTGACTTGTACCTGTATGGTATTACATTGGGTTGAAACGGCTAAACTTAAAATGACCTCCGGGTCGATAGCCTAGTGATGTCCTATGATCCTATTATATAGTCAGTTGTTACCAGTGGAACCAGTAAAACATCACAGCTGCCTATAGCTGTGTGTTGGTCTACAGCATGCCCATGGATTACTGCCTAGTCTTCTCTTCACTGATTATCCATTCACAGCCTGTAATCACACTTAGTTTGAACAGAATGGTGCTAGTCATGCCCTTTACACACATCTACTCTTCATTTCTTGTTACTCTTATTAGTAATGTAATCTGCGTATTCATCTATAAATTATCTCATCTGGTTTCATTTAGTTTATTCTGTGTTCGTCTACTTATCCCTCCATAAATTAACTCATTTAATCTTAGATAATAAGCAACCTTAGTTTGCACAGAGCAGTGACAGAGCCATGCCATCTCCACAGATCTAATCGTTCTTGTCTTACTAATTGCATCATTTGTGTATTCCTCCATATGTCATTTAATTTTGTAACATGGTTTGTTTTGTGTTAGAGCTGTGTATCCCATCCAAAGTCACTCATTTAGTCACACGCCTTTATGCATTAACTCATCCAATTACATACCAAATTAACTCATTCAGTTACATACCAAATTAACTGATCGAATTACATACCTTAACTCATTTAGCTACATCCCTCCACAAATGAACTCACCTCGTTCCATATAACTTATTCTTGGTACTTCTCAGCGAATTCTTCAAATCACTGGACACAAATGAAAGGTCATCTACTCGTTTCCAGTCTGTTTCCAGCTTGTTAGCTCTTGGTATCTTCAGGCAATACAGTAGCTGCTTTACGCTTACAGATAATGAACTCATAGTCAAAACAAATAATTCCTGCTGTAAGAGGTGCAAATAGTTAATACTTCTTGAGGCTTCCTTCTCACCAAGCAGCACACACGTCCCCCACAATCCACACACAATTACATTAAAATGTCTTACACTGAGACTGTAAAAAATCTTTACAAGCACCTCCTTGAACTAAGAAGATTAGGTCTCAGTGAAAATTTAACTTCTTACCATCGACATGCACACCTACAGCAGTGAGTCACTGAGAGTCAAATTAAATCAAATCTATTACTCTTAAACTACTGTACTAACAACAATATCAGTGATAGGTGACTCCATTCAGATTCTCTACTCACAAAGCTGGAC